>NW_009911650.1:0-80698 GCF_000696875.1 Nestor notabilis | reverse complement strand
TGCACCTCGCTCGGTGCCCCAGCACAGACCAAGGTCTCCCTGCCCCGCACCAGGTGTGGCCCAAGAGGCACACTTGAGCTCCCCCCAGGCCTTGCATGAGGATACACAAGGCACCACCAGAACCCATCAGAGCTGTCTGTAGCAGACACCTTCAGAGCAAAGGAACTGCACCCCACGAGTGCCTGTTGTCCCCACAGAGTAGCTCCAGAACATTGCAGATGTCCAGTGCCCAACTGAACTTCAAGGTGAGCTGAACCCTGTTTGCAGTCCCAAGCTATAGCAGATGCTGTCTGCATCTGCCTTGCTCCTCTTGGATCATCAGTTTCCTCTGCTTCCTGCCTGCAAACCTGCATGGGTGAGAAAGTCCCACTCACACTTAACAGCGTTCAACAACCTATGTCACTGTCCTTAACTGGCACCTGGTAGGTTTTGAGGCATAGCTCTGTTTGCTGATACAGTGCATAAAGAAGTCCTCACGCTGTGGCAACACAGCATTCTGCATAACTATTGATTGCAGAAATAGAAAGGTAAACCCAGACAATACTGGTGCGGTTCATACCTGTTCTGATTCTGTTGCACACATATTCAGTACCACATAAATTTAATCAGTTTAAGACAAGTGGCTTTTCAGAGGATAATGGAGTAGCCAGACTTCCCCAGAATATATGCTAAGTTATTTGTTAATATGTATGAGGAAATCTGCCTTCATGTAGAACTACAATGATTTTTTTCACTATGTATTAATGTGGTTCTACCAATACTCAGGCCAAATAGGACAGAAAATATTAAGCCTCCAGACTTTGGTCTGCCACAATTAACTGTGTAAATTTCTGATTTTCACACTATCAAATGATTTCAAGTAAATGGCTAATGCACCCAGTAAGCATTATATGAAGTATAAATATTGCAAATGTAATTAGGACTTCTGTAGATGATTTTAAACATAAGGCATAAGTTGCTCACCCAGATTTCCTCACATGATTTCTCACATATATGGTAATACATTCAGTAGATATGGAAATTTATTCCAGTAACATTGAAAAGGACATACTTTAGTGCTCAAATCCAAATTTACTCCCCCTGAGCTTTCTGCCCATAATATATAGAGTCACCACCTGGACATTTCAGCCGTGAAGAAGATGACAGTACTTCAGCCTTTTCAAAACATCTCTGAACTATGTCAAGAAACAGTCCTGGTTCTACTCAGCTATGTTTTTCAGTTCTGTGGATGATATCTAGTTGGTCTATGAGTGCTGATGAAATTGAAACGTGTAACATATACCATAATTGCAGGCATTTGTATCAGCATATAAAACAACTGTTCTGAGAGTATCTCCAAGACACTCTGCAAAGCACTGCCTTTCTTTCATAAACACAACTAACTCAAGGAAGAATGTATAAACTCTCCATTCACACACCTTTGCCCCTCTTCTCTCTTTAGTAAAGGAAGAATCTCAGCTTAATGCAGTTATATCTTTAGTGACTACACATCTGCAGCCTTTCAAGAGACAGTTGTTCTCCCTCAAGCTCTTCTTTTAGGTCCTAAATAAGCATAGGGTATGGGCTCAATATTATCTAAATGAAAGCTTTCCTATCAAGGTGGAAAAGGGTATTCATCTGATTCTCAGCAATAATATCTCTATAACCCATCTCTCATACTAGGAACATCAAGCTCCCTTCACAAGGATGTCTCTAAGTTACCACAATGCATGATGAGCATTGGCCACATCCTATTTCTAGGTTTCCCAGATGCTGTCTATCAGAATCATCCAGGTGTGCAGTCAGCTTGTGCATAGGCATATGCGTTCCAGATAATGTTTATCTATCCCTGTTACTACTTTTCTATTCCTTTCTTTTCTTTCAATGAAGTCCATTGCTACAAAAGAAAGCAAGTGGGCTACAAGCAGACTGCCACATTTAATATATTTCTAACGTATTTGCAGCTCACACCACCAAAAATTGAAAAGGGGAAGATTTTTTGAGTTTTGGTAAAATCTCAGAAGCATCCTGTTTCTTTTTGTTTATAAGTCTTCTTGTTTAAAAAAAAAAAAAAAAAGTTGTGCATATTGTGTATGTGTATATATCATATCATCTGTACAAGAGGGAGACCAAATCTTATTTACTCTTACATTACTTTATTACTTTACCTTTTCTTTCTTTCTTTTTTTTTTTTTTTTCAGTGATGCATTTGATTTCATTTAAAGGCAAAGAGAAGATGAGAGTAAAGAACTGAAGGGGAAAAGAATCACTGTGTTTCATAATTTCTCCATTTGAACATTCAAAAGGCTTTAACACAAGCTGGAGAATGAAAGAGTGGGTGGAAATGATTCCCAGGACTACTGCTTGTTGAAATCAATTTTCTGCAAGACTGGTTTCATAGTGCCACATCACATCAGATTACATTTTGATTATCGTATCTTTTTGACATTAAGAAAGAAAAGCATTTTGTTAATTTTTTTAAGTATAAGTTACAAAAAAACCAACATAATTCAGCAGACACATTGCTGAAAACCATAAAACCACAAGAACCAGGAATGTGTTCATAAGTGTATTTCAACATGACAGTCACTGCTCTGACGGCTTTCTCAAATCTATGCATGTGTCTATTGATCAGGTAAGAGCTAATTGGACTCTCCAAAAATCAGAGGTAGCTACTGAAGAGAAAACCTAATGATAGCTTAATCTACAGGCAGGAAATTACTGTTAAAATTCCAAGCCATCACCACTGGCTTATGATGCCCTGCCAGAGTGGCTGGAAAAATATATTATTTCTTTTCCTAAAAAAAAAAAAAAATCTTAACATATTTTTAACTTAAATCAAAACAACAACAACAAATCTTAAGCTGAAACTGGAAGACATTTCTGCCTCCCATGCACAAAAAAGAGAAAAGAAATAGTAAAGGGTTTGTTTTTCACATTGAGTATGCAACATTACAACACATAAGGAAATCTTTTCTGAAAGGCAGTTACAGTGCCCAAGTTTAACTGAAAAACTCACTGTACCAAACAAAGCAGAACCATAACAGGCTTCTTTAATCAGCAATGTCTATTCCAGCCCTCCTCATCAAAGACAATGTGGCCAAGTCCCTGGTTGACAGCAGTGGGACCAGGTTTGTAGCTGACAAGCCACAGGATTTGCCATGACGCACCACAGGAGTGGGCTCTGGTCTAATCAGATGTTAATTGTTGTCTCCAAGGAGGCAGGGATGCTGCCTTGAGATACATCAGTTCTGGAGCTGCAGCTGGCTCTTGGGGGGACAGCAGGTAATTTTAGGTTGTTCCATCTCTGTAATTGCTTGTGGGGTGATTTGAGAGCATTAAGTTCCCCTCAAACTCAACTTTCCTCACCAACACACTCCAACTGCTAAAACAGAAGATGGTAGAGGGACCGCACATAGCCACAGCTTCTGCCTGCTAACAATTAGAATCTGCTTGAAAAAAATTAACAATGAAAACTCTTAGCTATGTCATATTCATTCCCTCACATATGAATTAGGAGGTGAGCCTTTACATATGAACATATCTGTGATATCACACTTTCTACACTGTAATATAGTCTTGTTTTTGTATTTATTCAATGTAGGCTGGCTGGCAATAAATGATACACTTTGGGGTTTCATGAATATGTTAAATGCACAGAACTTAGGTCTGGTGCAAGGAAGAAAGCCCACTGGTCAGTCAGATGGATTACTAAGAAATACAAACAAGTAATAGGCACGATGCTTCATATCCTCTCACAGCATGCTGAAGAGGAGGTTGTCTGAATCTCTTACACCCTGTAGCTGCTTGCATATGTAGATGCTGCAAATGGACATCAAAATAGTAGCTTTAGGACTTTGAAAGTAGGTCCTTAGATTTCCTTGTGTCTATTCTCAAAGTAAAGAGTTGTCTGCACTTCATGTCCATGATATATTGTACAAAAAAAATCTAGAGTAGAAAATAGTGGCAAGAGGGAAGACTTGCAAGTGAAGACCAATGCAGATGTTTCGAGAGCCACATCTCAGGCCCATATCAGCATAGTTCAGCTTGGTGTAAGGTTAACAGCATTCATCAGGCTCTGGGCAGCCACCTGCAGTCTGAAGGTCTGCAGCAGAGCTGGTGCACATTATGCACTCAATGGGTGGAAATAGGTGCTTCTAGGATACCATGGGGCACGGCTGACAAGTAGACATAAAAATGGGTCGGACTGTTCACATGGTAATCGCACTTATTTTATCTCCATTGGCTGTAAAGGAGACACGGAATGACTATCTCAGATCTAGGTCCCTACATTGTAAACAGAAAATTAGGAGATATCAATTCTACCCAAACTGGTAAATGCAAACCAGGAAATGAACTTGGTTTTTTTATAAAGTTCCAATAATAGCTCTTTCTACTTATTATTTTTTTCCAAACCCACAGGCATTAAAAATTCTTATCGAATACACTGTGGTGTGCTGACATGTTTGTAAAAAGACCAAGGGTTCTGGTTTTGATGTGGAAGAGCCATTTTGAGGAATTTCTGGACTATTAGGAAGTTTTATGAAAGGGAACGGAATAAAAGAACTGGAATAAAAATATAGAGGAAAAGTAAAAGGATTCACTAATAAACATAACTTTTAGATGCCAAACAATGTAAGGTTAGGTCATCAGCTATCATTTATTGGTAGAGTTTCTTGACTTCCAGAGTAACACAAGAATTTGCTCCAGCTGAGCACTAGTTGTGCTGTTTCTCAGGGTCACTCCTTCCATGGCGGCAGTGGCAGATGAGCAGCAGCCATCACCAGGTGGCACTGTTAGAGCTCTGCTGAGAGATGCTAGTGGCCTTTCATGGGGAGATCTTGCAAAGTAGTAGGCAGATCAATTTCAAACTTAGCATATTAAGCATAATTGGCATACAGGATTTTGTTTTCTTGATTTTGTTTGGGTTGTTTCTTTTTTTTTTTTTGTTTTAGGAGTCCCACATTGATATTGAGGTTGAAATACTCAATGGCAAAGATTTGTAACAGGGTTATTTGTGACCTGCTTCTATCAAGACCGATTTATATGGTAAAATTCAACAAACAACATTACAAATACACCCTGATGTGCCTTGCTAATTTCTTCTATGTAAAAATGATGTATTAAGGCCTGAAATCTGCTGCTTCTCAACAGACGGGCCTCATTATCACTGTGCCCTCTTGTCAATAGATTTATGAACTTCTGTGGATTTGGAAACAGCCACTTCCAAGCTTTATATATAGAAAGGGAAAAAATGTTTTCTGGTTAAGTGGATAAAGATTGGAGAACAGTCAGAAGATTACAAGGCTTAATATTGTATGCAGAGACACCTAGGATTTTAGAAGCATATGAGTGAACCTGTGACGTTAGAATGCATATCTTGTGATAGCACCTTTTGTTAGGAAATCATCCAGTATTTTCTCCTTCTGATCATGTTTCAGTATGTTGAAGAAAACACTGCTGCATACCATCTTAAGCAGAATGAGAAGTACAGAGGAAAGAGAGAGAGAGAGAAAAAGAAAGAAAGAAAGAAAGATAGAAAGAGAGAAAGAGAGAAAGAAAGAAGGAGAAAGAAAGAAAGAAAGAGAGAAAGAAAGAAAGAAAGAAAGAGAGAAAAAGAGAGAGAGAAAGAAAGAATGAAAGAAAGAAAGAAATAATGAAAGAAAGAAAGAAAGAATGAAAGAAGGAATGAAAGAAAGAAAGAGAAAGAAAGAAAGAGAAAGAAAGAAAGAAAGAAAAAGAAAGAAAGAGAGAAAGAGAGAAAGAGAGAAAGAAAGAAAGAGAGAAAGAAAGAAGGAAAGAAAGAAAGAGAAAGAAAAAGGCATCCCACTGTTATTAATAGATGTAATAGTACTAGCTGGTATGGTTCCCAGCTGCATTTTGGGCAAGAGAGAACTGCATTGCTTGGGCTGACTAGATCCACAGCACAAGAAAGAAAGAAAGAGAAAGAAAGAAAGAAAAAGAAAGAAAAAAAGATTTTAAACAATTTCTTAACAAATTCTTCCAGACTAGAGGTTTCATTTAAATTCTCTAACATGCAAAGTGTTTGACCCCCTTTCTACATTTTTCAGCTATAAATCTGGAAAGAAATGAACTATTTCTCTGCAGGTGAAAATATTTTTGCAGCTTTTTCGGTCACTGCAGTAGTATGCATTATGTTGTTTATTTATAGCCATGTAACTCTCAGGTACAGTATCCAGCTGCTCCCATATGCATTTCTAGACTTTTGCTCCAATTCTTATGTCACCTGTTGAAAGAAAAAGATCAGACTGTCTGAGGATTGAGCAGCTACTTCTTTGAAGCAGTTACCAGCACAGCTTCTGACTCCTGTCTTCTGCCAGCACACATTCAACCAGCCTGCAGACATCAGTAGCTGGCTTTCCCCCACTTCGAGGCTTCAAATTAAATTGCTGTTGAGACTCCATGACATAAATTAAGAACAGAAAAACCAGTTTTAAGCTTACAGCTCTGAAGAAATCACCAAACGAGTTCTATTTTGGCAGCCTGCTGCTCACAACTCAAAAAATACGACAGCAAAGCAAATCACATGTCCAGTGTGTGTTTTATAACCCTGCACAGGCTAAGCCATCTTGTAGGCACATGCTTGACTATTTTTAATGGCTGTGCTCCCGCAAATATGGCAAAGTCCTTTAGCATTGGCGAGTCACTAGAGGCTACTTGAAAAGTAGCAAAGGATGGCAGTTGCTGGAATTTTGACTGAAAATAATAATACCTGGATTTCAGATTTGCTGCACAGATTTGCCAAAGTGCAAATGAAGTCAGATCTGGCAGTGTGATGATTCACTGATTACTGCCTCCAGCCATGAAAGTGGAGGATCTGACTGTGTTTTATTTTGATCACCATTGCTACAGCATCATTTTAAAGGTACATGATTATTTGTGGGAATGTCAGTTTTCCAGGGTGTCCATTTGGGAATAGAACATTTCTTCAGTTCCAAGAAGGCACTGTGGCATGTCCAGAGGACCTATAACTGACACGGACCATTAGTCATAGAAACATCCCACTAAAATTAGCGGCAGCTTTTCATCTTTATGGTCCTCATGCCTTGGTCCATATGTAGAACATACAGAATGGATTTTTCTTTTCTTGGCATGTAACCCCGTCTTTCCGGTACTTTGGTTCCAGACCTTCATGAGCCATGCAGGTGGCTTTTGTTGCTACACAGCTCATATTCTTGACAGTTACTGCATCTACTCAATACTTCTGGATTCAGCCAGGCTGAAACATTCTCACAAACAGTTACTTAAGATTACCAGCATTAGCACATAAATATAATTGTAATTAATAACACTTTGGCTTCTTGAAGATCCCTTGTGCTGCTCTGTTGGCTCTATTTCAACTGCACCTAAAAAAACAGCACCAAGGGTTCCTCCCAAATCATCTTGTTTTTTAATTTTATGTGATTTGTTTTTAAGGTGTGCAACAGTGGCACAGGGATAACCTACCGTGATTTCCACTTTCAGAGCCCAAGGTTTTCATGAATCACTCACATTTGGGACCGTATTTATTCCTCTACTGGGTCCCTGCTGGGGACAGTTCAGACCTGATTTTTAGAGGTGTCAGGCAATTAACAGCATCCATGTGAGTAAGGGGAACTGTGACTATGTATTACTGTGCTGTATGTAATTTCTGGTTTTCTGAAGAGAGCACGTGCAAGAAGCTATTCTGACAGTATATCTTGTGTTTTCATGTGCAGTCTAAATTTATAAGAAACAGGGACTTGAATTAATTCTATGTCATTTACAGCCTTTATGAGTTGAGTAAAGGATTCAAACAGGTATTTTACAGCATTAATATACATCAAAAAGAAAATCCAAGACTTCTCAACCCTACTCTCCAACTTGAGTTTCTTGCTTGTTGCCTCAAAATATAGGTCAAACACTGAATAAGACTCTCCTTTTCTCATTAAATAGTTACTGTAAAGTAGGGGTCAGGTTGTCATTGAAACCATTGCAACACTTTTACCTGGCAAATAGGATTTTATTTTCCAGTGCTGTTAATATACAAGTCTTCAAAAGCATTTTACATGCTCAGAAACAACAAGATTAAGTGTCGTGGTTTAAGCTCGTGTGTTATCAGCGTTGTTCTCAGGGTAAAGTTGAAAACCCAGCACTGCACCAGCTACTAAGAAGGAGAAAAATGACTGCTACAGCTGGACCCAGGACAGTAAGACAGGTTGCCTTATATGAAGTCTCCAAGCTTATATTTCCCATTTTTAAAAAAAAAAAAAAAAAAAAAAAGTGAACTGCCTGGATAAAACTCAGAAGAATACTTGGAGCTAACTAATAGCATGGGCAGCACTTTTGCACAGTGCAATGCAAACAATGGTTTCCAGTCCAGAAATAGAAAAGGTGATTCATTTTGGTTTGGAATGAAACAGCATTGTGTCTTGGTGTTGCTTATGAAAGCCTTTAGGGTTTTATTCCCTGCAGGTTCCATTGCAGTAACAATCAGCAGCACTTCTGTTAGCTCATTATCAGCATTGCTAGCAGCACAGGAGGGAGAATTGGTTGCACATTCAGATTATTATTGTCATTGTAACACTTTATATTAAGACTCCTTTAACAAAGGATTTACAAGCTGCATTAGAAAGAGTCTATCAACAGAAGCTGTTATAGAATGTCACTGTTACTATAAGGACTGATTAGTCTTTTATTGACACCCTGTGAAAAATTTACTAACTACCCATTAACTGTTTGTAGATGAAGCTGTATTATTCAGACGCACACCTTTGAAGAACATGAGGGACCATTCTGAGGATCAATCTCACTTCCTGCAGGTTGCATGTCACAGCATCTAGCCACGAGTCCTGCAGTGGGCCAGCAGTTTCTGGAGGAACTACTGTATCTTTCCTAGAAAACCATTCATTTTGAACCTGAAGTTCTCAAGAATCCTTAATTGCTCAATACTTAAGCTTGTAAAAACAATACTTACTGGTTCCAGATTTCAGTTATTATATAGCCTGATACAGTAAAGATCTTTCCACTATTGCAACCTTCCCCCTTCTCTCTCTCTCTCTTTTTCTTTCACTTCATTTTATATTCTATGTTCTATATAAAGTAAAGAATATTACTTAAGATTTAGGTATTGGTAGGATCTGACCTCCATCCAAGCTAGGGATCAGTCATGCTGAAGTTATACAAGTAAATGCTAACCCATCCTTCCAGAAATTACATAGGCAACACCTAAGTGATGGAGAAAAAATTTAATGGCACAGAGGCTGGCCACAGAGAACAGAGTAAAGAAGTAATGAGATACATGCAGCTCTTAGTTACTTACATGCCACGTTGAGACATCTCCCCAGAGCTGCACCTGCAGGCGTATATGCCTTTGGAAAGTCCTCTGGAAAAGGCCTCCTCTCAGAGGGATATGGTGGCCAGGCTGCATCTTATGAGTAATTTGAGATGGTGAATTTGAAATAAAACTAAGTGTTACAGCACGCACAGAATCACTGTTCATTAATGGTGTAGCAGATAAATAAGTGGGAGCTTTGCCCATACCACTAGTGTACTTATATTCATCCACTTCTTACAAGACTACTTTGCCTTCCCCACACTCTCCTAAGCTTCCTTTTAAAAGCTGTCTTTGCTGAGCTTTTCAGAGCACACAGAGTGACTTGGCGTAGAAACCCCAGGGTCCTCTTCAGCTTCTCTCATAAAAGAACTTGGATCTCCTCCTATTTTTCTTGAATAAATGCAACACATTCTGCCTATTTTTTTTGCCAAGGTGTTTAGAAATGGTAAAGCTGGGAACTGAAGAGTGCTGGCAGGCCAGGTCAAGGCAGTGTGCTTACTGCAGCGATATTCTCCCGCCAGCTGGTTCTGCTTCCCTGTAATTTGTTCAGGATTTGCAAGAGGACCTCTAAGTTCACCTTCCGCAAAATATTTATTAATTTTTTTTTCTCTCTCTCTCAGAGAAATGTTCCCTCCTTTCTCTCTTTTAGAAGAGAATCATTTGCCACTGGATTGGAAACAAATTAGTACCATGTTGGCATGGCAGGTCTGCCTGTTTCCCAGATACATTCCTTGTATTTCCTAATTCTTTTCATCATGAAAAGGGCAAAAAGGCAAAGGTGAAATCATACATATTCATGCAGCTCCTGTAATAGAGGTAGATCTAAAAAGAAGTGAGAATTCATCCTCCACAGTTATAAATTAGGTCTATTCCCACTGGCTGCAGTATACTTCAGACATCCTAAGGTTGGTGACTGGAGAATTCACAATTTAAACCACCATTGGTAGGTTGTTTAAAAAACTCTTCTTTTTTGAAAGATATTGTTGCATCTGTTTATTAACTACCAGTTACGTATGTCTCCTTAATTCCTTGTCTCTTACAAATGTTAGACTATTTACCCTGATCATTAATTTGATTTTTGCTACATTCTTGCACTTTAGGACATTAAGAGGTTCTAAAAGACTTTCCTGTAGACAAGCTGTGGTATAAGGCTAAGAATTGATGCAAATCACAAACAATGACTGTGGCTGAAATAAGAATTATTTTCACACCTTTTTAGAAAAACAGAGTTCAGATTTTTCATTTTAACACATTGGAAAGTAAGCCTACCTGAATCTAGTGTAAAATTGAAATGAAGTTAAAAAAAACCTATGACATAAATGAAGTATTTTAAGTCATGCACTGTGTTTAATTTGATTGGGACTGAAATATCTTTTCTTTCATTTTCATTTTGGCAAAAACAACAAAAAAGAAATTTGGGGTTGACCTGAAAATTTATTTTTTTTTAAGTTTAGCTAGAGAGTGGAAAGATTAATTATTTAGACAGCACTACGTCTAAATTCAAAAGCTGTGCTATTTCCAGCAGGCTGTCCTTCCTGCCTTAAATGAGCTTTTTATCCTTTCTTATATATACATTTATAACAACTGATGAGAGAAATATTGAGTAATCTCATAGATCGCAGTCAAAGTTTCAAAATTCCTTTAACTATTTGACCTTTCTTTCTTGGAAAGGAGTCCTATATGTGTGTGTGTGCAACCTTTTCATCATTCCGGTTTATAACGAGATCTTTTTGTTGTTGATTGTGGCTGTTTGTTGTTGTTTTAAAAATAAAACTTTTCCATATTAATTTGTTCCATCTCTTGCTTTGTGGGACATAATTTACAGTGATGTGCTTGGCCCTAAATGAATGCAGGTTAGCTTACAGTAGGAAGAACTTTTGGAAAAAATACAATGAGTTTTCCCCATAATAAACAAACTTTACTTTTCAATTTTGCTTCTGACAATGGCTGTATGATATTGAATGTATAGGAGCAGGATGTCTGCTGACCATCCTACAGATGTCTAATGTTTCAGTCATGTCAAATGAATTGCTTTTGCTTTGTTGGCTCACAGACATGTAAATAGTGTTTTACTGATCCATCTTCCAAAATGATATTACTTTGGAGAAGGTATTTATGAACCTGAGTACACCAAGCACTCTGTTTCTTCTTTTTAATTCCTTCCCCATTTTTCTACTTCTAACACCTTTTCTGACATAAGCATGTGCAACATAAACCTTGTGTCATGTGTTATAGGGTAGAAAATCTAAAATGCTAAACACACTAGTGCTCTTTGGGTAACACCTACAATTATAATGAAGTGTTTCCTGGCATGCTGCATGCTGTACCTTAAATCACTTTTATATTGAGCTCCATAAGTGTTAGGTCTTTTCCCAGTTTCACCTCTACATTAGTGCCTGAGGGAAGGGAGCTCGGCCATGGTACGCAGCCGCTTCCTGAGGCAGTGGGGCTGATGGAGGTGGTTGCCACCATTAGCTTCAGCAGCTTCTGTTCTTGGGCTTAACTGTCCCCACAGGTGCTGCCTGATGTCAGGACAGGAGTATCAGCTCTGCCAGAAAAGCTGCAGAGGTGAGATGCTCCTGGCCGTAACCAAGAAAGGAGTGGTTAAGAGTACTTGATAGCAGAAATGTTTTTTACCAGCACAGCAGGCTCCAAGAAGAAGGGATTAGTCTAGAGCTTAGCACTAAGACCCCAGTTCAGCACCACATTTAAGTGTATGTCCTGCTCTAAGCATGTAAGGCACTCCTTAAACATCAATAGAATTTCTCACACTGTTAAGTTACCCCAGAGGGTAATTGGGAAGATTTGCAATTTTTTAAAGGATACAATAAAAGAGGATAAATTTGGGGGGAGAAAAAAAAAACAAAACAAAAAAACAAAACAAAAAAAAACCAAACCAAAACAAAAAAAAACAGACACACACAAAAAAAACTCAACCAAACCAAAACAAAACCTAAAACCCCACAAAAAACATAACACTGGAAAGAAATGTTGATAATTAACTAAGAATTCAATAATTTTGACAGAAACCTGGACAAGATAATGCACATTAGATATAACATCAGTCTGAAATATATTGGAAACACCATGTCTAACTTATATTTAAAACACCTCAGTTGGGAAGATAATAATCTTTTTCCTTGATTATGTTGGAATTAAATTTGACAGCTGTGTATTTTAATTGGCCATGATGTTCTTCATTTTCAAACTTTTGACATTGCTAACTGCTAAATATTTCACTAAACAGCTTGACTACTTGATAGCCCTGACCGCCTACAGCCCATAGCTCCTGTTCAAACTAGATTACATATAATCTTGTTGTTACTTGAAAATTACCAAATTAAAAGCTACCAGCTGTAAAGAAAGACAGAAAAACCCAAGCTTGTATCCCAAGGCATTGTAAGATGGGTAGGTATTATTAGATATTATAGGTGTTTGAAATATTGCTGTCCTTAGATGTGTGGTGGTACATTTATGAACAATTAATTGTATCTGCCATTTTATTACTGTTACACTATTACTATTATTATTAATTTAGTGGTGTAAAAGCCATCCTTCTGCAAGTCTTTGCAGATAGTATTCAATTTTGCTGCTCTGAATAATTCAGTTATGCTGGAAAAGATTGTTTCACTAATGCAACTCCAGGAACTACTGGTCTTTGCCTCCTCAATCTTATGTAACTAGCTGATTTAAAACTAATGGACTTTAGTATCAGGATTGCCAAGCAGCAGCAGACTAGCAACAGCTAGTTCCCTGTGCTGAAGACACAAAACAAGTCTACAAGATTGCTCATGAATCCAGGTGAAGGAAGGCAGTATCAACCCAGAGAAAAAAAACTTATATTTTATATAGAAAATAACAATTATTTAATTGCTTTTAAATGATAATTATTAAAAATTGATAATAAATTAAAGGGAAAAATAAGCTATGGCTGGAAGGAAAGCCATATGAATTTAATTAAAATAGTTTTTAAAGACTGTGAGTTAAGCAGTCTGATTGTTTCCTTTGATTTCAGTGGCTTCCATTCATTTCTCACAGAATGGGTTCAGGTCATTGCTGCAGTGAGGTGAACTAGAGTGTACGTTTCTGTAAGATCATCCACTGCTCCCATGGATGCCCTTGCTCCACAGCTAATGGAGGTAACTTACTTGACTTTGGTACCTGGGCTGGGCATTTGTATGTGTCAGCTGAAATGAATGAAGATCCAGGTCTACAGAAAAGAAAAAGGAAAGGAAAGGAAAGGAAAGGAAAGGAAAGGAAAGGAAAGGAAAGGAAAGGAAAGGAAAAGAAAAGAAAAGAAAAGAAAAGAAAAGAAAAGAAAAGAAAAGAAAAGAGAAAAGAAAAGAGAAAGAAGCAGTTACACAGGATTTGAAATTACTAGATTAAATAAATTTATATTTACTACATATGCTACATTTAAGGGTAAACAAACCTTGTGGATTAAGAGCAGAAATGCTCCCTCACTAATAAAAAGATTCTATAGATTTATTTATAGAATAGACTCCAAAATAGGATCCATCACTTTGTACACTTCTTTGGAAAGTTAACTTCAAAAAAATCAAAATAAGAAGAGGCTTATCTGTGTAGAAAAAGGCCACAAGGTACAATCAATAGAGAAGTATTTTTATATTACTTGCATCTGCTGTGCCTATGAGTGAAACACTGAACATATCTTCCATTTACTTAATTTAAAAATGTCTCTGTCTTTTTAAGGACTGCTTCTAAAGTGAACCTTTCTCATTCTGCACACTTTCTGATTTACAATCATCTAAACCAAAGACATTCTCAGACAGTTTGGCATTAGATAACCAAATATTATTTAGTTCTTTATTATTACTGTGGCTTCAGTTTCTTCTCTGAGATGGTTTGGATTTTATTTTCCTGAAAAATGGTCATTTCTCACCTTGTCCATTGTTTAGTCATAGTTCTTGTGTGAGCTCCAGTGAGGACACATTTTTCTTCTCTAACCTTTCAGAAAGCTCCAGCTGAAGAATCCTGTAACTGGAGTCATTTTTATTACCTTAACACTCTCTTCTTCAATCTGTATCTCTCCAAAGAAAAGCCTAAGGCCATTCTAACAAACCAGAGAATCCTGACCCTTTAAAAATCACCTCTGATCTTGGAGCAGAACTTCCATGTTTCACATGAACACAGCCTTCCCTACCAATCTATTTTGGATTTTTTTTACAATCCCCGTGTTAGCCAGGAAGTCTCTGAAGCTCAGCTCCTACCAGAACAGTTTTATACCTTATACCTTTGACAGAAACTGCTGGCATTCGCCTGCAGGAAGCTGACATGTGATTTAGGAGGGGATAAAACATGTACATGTTTGTTACTTGAATTTTACAGCTCTGTAGGGAATGATTGGTGGGGGTTTTTTCCACAAAGGATTTAAAACTTTGGCTTTCTTCCCACTTGAAATTTTCAAAAATTCTCTGAAGGGAAATTTCAAGATGAAATTAATTTAAGGTCATTTGAACGGTTTCAGTTTGTCCAAAACCAAAATCCTTTTAATTTTGACTTTTGTATTTATTTTTTACATTATATTATAGTGTACTGAATAGCATAAAATATGAGATGTTAGTCCTAATGCTTTAAAGAAAGTCTTGAACATATGGTGCAAATGTAACTGATACATTGATGTCTAGCTGAGTTTATGGAAACAACAACTGTAGGAGATGTGAAGTGAGCTATTCATCCTGACTTGTGTCCAGAAGTGATATTTAATAACAATAATATTTATAATAGTTTATCAAAGAGAACGAGAAAAAGAATAGGAGAAAAGAGTATGATACAGGAAAGACCAGCTATTGTAAGAGTCAGCTTCGTTTGGTGCCAAGAATAAACTGTATTTGCTAAAAATATATTTTCATGTAGTTACAAATGCTCTTATATTCTTACACCCTTATATTCTTTCTAAGTTAACACAAATCAAACCTTCAGCAATGAAGCTCTGCTAAGGAGAAGTAGAGTTTCAGGAGCTGAATTTTTGGTATCACCAAAACCAGCACTGGTTTAATGCACAGTCATACTTAAGCATTTTCACTGATTGGTAAAATGTTTTGGTACATAATTTGACTGAAACCTTTTCCATCAGCAGAGCATTCCATCTCCTCCACCACCACCACCACCACATTACTACTACTTCCACAAGCATAAAGGACAGGAAGGTAATCAGGAAGTCAACACCACCAGCCCAATCACTTTTGATGAAGAAATTAGTATCTGTGCAGATAATGTGTAATACATGCTGACTTCTGTAAAACTGCTGACACCATTCCACCCAGTATTTTCATGTGCAAGCTAGGGAAATCTGGGCTAGACAAACTGTCTTCAAGATGAGTTGAATACTGGCCAAAGCACCTCATTCTAATTAGTGGCTCAACATCAAATTGGCAGCCAGCAACAAGCAAAACAGCCCGGGAGCTGATAGCAGAACTGTCACTGTTCAGTATCTTTATCGGTGACCTGGGTAATGAGATAGAATCCACCCTTGTCAAATGTGTAGACAATATTTAATTAAACAGAGAAGGCAGGATTTGATACACTGCACAACAGTGGAGTTTCAGGACAAAGGGACTAGGCTAACAGTAGTCTTACAAAGTTCAGCAAGGATAAGTGTAAAGGTTTGTAAACGAGCAGAGTAAACATAAGTCGGAGTCAGTTGTCTGACCAACAGCCTTGTTAAAAAGGACCTTGGGCATCTAGGGACACCCTTTACACTGATAGCCACCAGGGTGCTCTTATCACAAGTACAGGAAACTATATAATGATTACGTTAGGAGAAACCTGGCCAGAGGAAGGATTCAGCAGTAATGTGGAAGCAAAGGAGTGATTTAATAGCAGCCTACAACTCTTAGAACGATAGTAATAAGGACAATGGGGCCAAATTACTCTCAGGAGTAGCAGATGTTTAACAAAAGGCAGGAGCAAAGTGTTTCAGCCCGGGAGGTTCACCTTGGACATTAGGACTTCATCAGTAGAAGAGTAGAGCAACACATCTAGGTGGAAGGTTTGTCCTTGGAGGGTTTCAAGATTCAGCTAGTCTTAGCCTCAGCTGGTCCAATCTACTCTTGTAGACAGTCTTGAAGACAGACACCCTCCCTCCCTTCCTTCCTCTCTTCCTTCCTCCCTTCCTTCCTGCCTGCCTGCCTGCCCTCCTTTCCATCCTTCCTAAATTCAGTAAAATATTGAAAAGGACACCATGAGTACTACTTCCTGGGCAAAGACTTTATTCACCAGTCCAATATGAAAAGAATGGGAATCACCATGACTAATTAGGAATGATTTACAGCAAACTTCAGGCACTCTCTGGCTTGTGAGAGAAGGCAGTGGAGTACACAGACCATACACAAACTGGAATTTACGTGCCAATATCCTAACTCAGTGCCATTTTATACAGAATTTGAGCATGACTACAGACAGACTACACTATCCTTTTCTCTGATTATAGATGCATTTAAATTCTCTGTTAAGAAGAAGAAGAGTGATTACAATCCTGCTGAGATAACATCCTATCTTCTCAATTCAAACCACTTGTAGTGAAACTCTTCTGACTGGGTAAATGTGACCAAGACAGCTACCCAGAAATTGGTATCTTCCCAGAAGCACAACTTCACACAACCTTGTATCTCAGACTCAGGGAGGAGTTCAGTGTAACTTTTCAAGACACACGGAAGATAAAATTGATGTGGTGGGAAACACTATCTACATGTCATTTCCCAAGTAGACAGATAACAAACAATACAATGAAACAGGAACCACCAGAGAAGTTTGCTCAAACAGGGAATTGGAAGTTGTTAACACAGAGATTCTGAAAATGGGCAATTCTGGGCTTTGGAGAGACTTTTTTCAGTCTGTGTGGCCCTTGGAATATTTTCATCCAAGAGGAGTTCCCTTGGATGAGATCCTTGGAAAATATTTCCCTTTGATCTCTGGTGTATTACTCCTCTTTTGCAGCCAGCCGAAGTTTAAAACTAACGTGACTCCCCTTTCACTGATACAACTTCTACAGTCAGATATGCAGTTAATGTAGCAGGGATCAGAAAGACCCCAAGAAGCACTGCAAATAATCAAAATGTCGCTTGTATTGGGCAGTCATAAGATGAAAATTTTGGAGATGTCCAGAAGAGGCTTGTCTCATTAGCTCCAGATGCTTAGACAAACATGGGCTATGGAGAGAATCATCCACTAGTGGAGAACTCACAGTTGCACAGAAGACAGTGTAACTAGATCAACGCGTACCACCTGGGAATCTGGGCCCTAAAGACTGAAATCATAACAGCAGCCCTAAAAGTAAGTTCTCACAAACCAGCCTACTTGTCAGCAGTGTTTCTTGCATTAGTGAAGCTGGAGATCTGCTACTAATACAGGCTTCTCTGCCCTAAATCATTTATTTTGACAGCTCATAAAATATGGAAACTCGAACACTCAATACTCCCCACACTCTCGTGATTACTGTTCAGGGACAGACTCTTTATATCAAACAGAAACTTAAAGATTGTGGCATGTTATCAAAACTATAATGAAATCTTGTGCAAGCACAGTAATCAGAGAGGGCTATTTGTCAAGACATACTGTAGAGAAAAACAAAATCCCACACTAGAAACAGGAGTGCTTGCTCTGCTGAGAAGGACTGTGAAAATGAAATGAGGCTCTTTTTTTTCTCCTCTTTAATCAAAACTCAGTATAAAAACAAAAACGTTACCAAATAACTTTTGCTGATAAAAAAAAAATAAAATAAAGTTGGCTGGAAATGAGCAGTGCATAATTTATACAGGAATAACATTAAAAGGGGGATTGTTCACATAGATATTTCTGAGTGTGTGATCAGAAATTTTGGCCCTGGGGGAAACTCATGTTACTGCCACTACTGGGTTGAAGCTGGATTTGACTCTCTCTGTGAGACATTCAAAAACTGGGAAGTTGCTCAGGGAACGAAGGTGTGGGCAGATCTGATATTACTTACGAGGTCCCTGGTGAGAGAATGCCTGTGTTTTGACTCCACCTGCTGCTGGAGGTTACCAGTTCTATCCACAAAATGTCTGTAGAGGTTTAAACTTGTCTCATTGCTTAATGATGAGAGCACTGGAGAGGGAGCTACGTCCTACGGGATCTCCTGGCTGTGCTGTTGATTTGCGAGCCAGAAGCCTACTCAGTAAATCAGGGATAACACTATTAAGTTACTTAAACGGACTGTTGGGATGTTAATTACCCAGCACATTTGTGGTCAGTTTGCCCTTCTGAAAATTAAGCCACTTTGCTGTCTAAATGATGCTTAACTCCAGGTGCAAAGATCAAACACTTCAGCTTAAATGTCCCATTCTCAGCTCTCCAGGCTTTCATAGTACCATCATATTTTCAAATACCATCCCACTTCTAGAAAAGGAGGGCAATGTTAGGTCAGGATTTAATTTCAACCAGAGATCTGTAAGGGAGGTCTTAAAAGAAACAGTGCTATCTAGTGTTATTAGTTGCAGGGTTGCATGAGCACTAAATTAGTGAATGTGTATGTAAATACTGATGAGTAAAGGGCAGAAAGGGTGGGTGACTATAGCGAAATAAGGGGATACTCCATTTTTGGTCATAAGTACAATTTATTACTGAGGCAGAGCAATGCAAGGTTACTACCTGTCAACAAGACAGCTGGAGGTCTCTTTTTTACTGATAAATCTTGAGTGCAGCTGTGTTTGGCACATGCTTGTGCTGTAAACAGGAGCCATGGCTTTAAACATAATTCTGATATTTCCACTCCTGCTAATTGCTGCTTCCACTTCATCAGGGTGGCACCTGGGCTATGTCCTGAAATCTATTCAAACACAGAGAACAAATTAGTTCCTAGAGCTGCCTGGCCTTAGAGGCACCTGAATTCATTAATTCCCCTGTACCAGATGAAAGAATTATAAATTCTTATTTTTAATTACACTTAGACACTCAGAAGTTGCTTTTATTGGTGGATAACAACAGAGCTAGCCTCTTCTTCATGTTCTCCACAGAAAAACGTAACTTTTGCAGCAGCCCACACTCTAGTGAGGGAGTGAATATGGTGATTGCCTAGGGTGGTATGGTCATGCCATGGTCAGGGCACTTGCAAGAACTTCAGTGTCATTATCTTTAAGCTAAACAGATCATGTCTGCAGGGCTCCCATTTCTTGCATTTCAGGGCATTATGAGAAAAGTAACAGCCGGAACTAGACTTTTCCAGTTCCAGGAGGTGTGCATCATAGAAGAAAGCTGTTGTAGTTAGAAAGAAGTACTTAGTATTTTCTGCTTATAGTAGGTCCTTGCCCTGTGGTATTCCTGTGGTTTTACCAAATATAACTGTAAGAATAGTCTGAAATATGTATGTGAAAGGAGCAAGATGTTAGAATAAAATCAGGAGCACATATGATAGGTAGCAGACAGCAGCTGAGCACTGTGGCTAGCAAATCCATCAATAGAAATGTTCTTTACCTTCACTTACCTACCTCAATATGTAAAGATTAATATATCGCATAAAGGAGCAGAAGAAAAGGATAGGAAGACAAAACCTACTATATTTATGAGGGTTCACCAGTCTGTTGCCTGTGGGTTAGCAAACTGCAATGCTTTGACGTTTTTCAGGCAAACCATTCTGTTGTGGGAATTTACCTGCACCCTGGCTGTTGTCATAGTAGTGTATCTTTTTCCAGCTGAAAACCTATTACAGTCTCTTTATAATATGCTCCCAAAATATATTTGCCATTCTTTATAATTTTCCATTTCATCTACTTTCAGCTCTTTCTCTTTGACACTCCAAAGACATCTGACTTCTTTCCAGAACCTTCAAAGTGAGACAGCTAGGATCATCCTCACTGCTCCTTGTCCTATCTCCACACTCACTCTCCTTTTCTTGCTTTTATTTGTTTTACTTTCTCTATACTAAACTTTATGACCAGCAATGCTGCTGCTTCATTCTGCGCCTGATTCTACTTTTCTGACAGTTGCACAAGCCTTCACTTGCATTTTCTATGTCTTTTTGTCTCCATCTATTACTCTGGATGCCTTACCAAAAAGCAATACTGCTTTAAATAAAAATTCTGAAGACAATTTGTCCATGACGACCAAATTAGAGACTAGGCTGAAAAGCAGATAGATTTTTACTATTTTTTTTTTTTTTTAAAGCTTGTGATTTATGTATGTTATATTTATCAAAGCTCTAACCCTTAGTTACAACGCTTTCCACATATATCCCAGGGATGCATCTAGGAGGCCTTTGAAGTAAGTTGTGAACTCACTCTGGCTGAGATACATACCAACTCAAAGTGAATCAGGTCCAGATTCAGTGTGCAACCACAATTTAATGCTGCTGATTTGGACCTGACTACTGTTCAGCTGGCTTGAATCACAGGCAGAGGCATCCCATAAGACTTGTTTGACCGAGCACAGATATGTACAGAATAAATGTCAGTATCTAAGCCAGTCATCTAGGCTGTCTTTATAATCAGTGGAGAGGTCAAGCTGCTTCTAGCATGCAGTTCAGCTCATCCTGAAGTCACTGCCTTAAAAATCAGACTTACGTTACTCAGTTAAGCCTTATGCATGCCTATTTGTCTACATTAACTACAAAAGGATCTTATGTAACTTAACTCAGATGCAGATGTCTGAATTATCTGCCTGCAAAGTGATACATAGATTCATAACCTAAGCAGAGTTTCAGTACAAATCTCTCTTTGGAGATCCTTTCCTTCTTGACTGAATGCATAAGAAGCCTGTGCAAACCTATGTCCAATTTTCCTGGTTCAGATAGTTTCCTGAATGTGGATATGAATATGTCTGGCATCAAATGGTTACACAGCTGGATCTTCATTTATAAATCACTAGCTCAGAGAAGTTATCTGCTGATGGTGTACTAAAATAACTTACAAGAATTTTCTTCACCATGTAGACTTTAAATGTACAGCAGTAGATTTTAAATGTATAGCAAAGCAAAATGACATGTCTCTTGCTGCAGCTGCAATAGCAAAGTGGCAGTTTCCATCACCCTTGGTGGTTACTGCACATTTCCTAGCACAATGGTGCACTATTCCTGTTGCGTGGTGACTGTGCATTATATCACCACTTTATTAGCAATATGTGATACATATGAAAGTTACTTAATAATTAGGAATATTAAAACTACAATTAAATTTTCATACTATTTAGTAACTCATCACAGAAACTATTTTAAAAGATATACAGATTTATCTCTGCAAATAATTATATTATTTCTTCCAGTGGTGTCCAAAGAAATATTACACATAAATCTGGAAGCATTATTTCCTTTAAAATTTTCCTTCATAGTGTTTTATTGATCTCTTTCTTGTCATTGCACCACTATGAAACATCTGTGTTTTTCCTTCAGTTCACCATCAGTTCCCATTTGAAAAGTCTGTAAATTTTGTGCTCCTCTAAAATATACAGATAATTGATCCCAGGAGTGTGTGTCCACAGCAAACAATGTAGCTGCAGTTCCACTTCATTTAACAATATACAGTTCTTTGTTAGGTAGAGATCAAAGAATATAATTTTATTAAGTTTTATGTGCCAGATTGGAAAAAAATGGGCTTTCTTTACTTAAAAAAAAAAAAAAAAAGGCAGGCCAAGTATTTTTTTCTTATAGAATATAAAGTGCAAAGAGAGGTAAAACAAAACCAAAAGCAATTCATAAGTATCTTGAAGTAGTTTTCAATCAACAGCCTTAATGTATACTGTATTCAACATATTTTTACCATTACTATAGAAAAGTGTCATTACCAAACAATAGTGAGTAAGAAAATTCTTGGGAAATGCAGAAGTAAGCAATTATTTGCTACAATTTTTAGCTCAAGAAAAGAGTAGGATGGAAAAGAAAAGTTACGTTTAATTCTGTGTGTTTTGTTTAATTCTTCTGGACTTTATGCATTTGAGCAACTTCATGTTAACCTATGACTATCAGAACTGCCAATTAGCATGTGTAAATGACTGCAGGATCAGGACTTGCCTATGTAGTAAATGGTAATGTTTAAGTGTCATTCCACTGTCTAGAGTCCTAAGCAGTGAAATACCTAGGCATATGCCTTAAGCATATATGGAGACATCACTTTAACAAAAGATGATACTCAGATGCCTACATGAGGGAGGTACTTCAGTGGTATTGGTTTCAGAATGCTCTGAACCACCCAAGGGGTTTCTTTGCTGGCTGAAATGCCACCCACCCCCACCCTTTCTTTTTTTTTTTTTTTAGAAATTAAGAAAAACACTTCCATGTAATTTTTGAGTTAAATTCTTTACTGAAAGTGTTTCAAAAACAGTGGCAGATAAATTTCAGTTCAAATAAAACAGAGAAAGGTGAGAGAGAGGCAAATTAAGGAAAGCAAGGAAGGATGAAGATGCTTCAGGTCAGGCTGGAAAGGAGATGAAGAATAAATGAAATAGAAAAATCAAAACAGGATGTACTGGAAAGAAGCTGCCAATAGCAACAAGGTTTTATTTTAGAATGGAGAAATTCTCATCTTTTCTTTGGTACTTTATTACTTCTGGTTTAGGTTTTGGGAGGCCTCTGTATTTGTTTCTGCTCGAAAGCTTGGGGAAGATAGAAAGCAGAGTTCAGTCTTCCTTCACTGTAAATTAAGTGTTTTTGGAATGTGTAATCATCTAAAAAAAAAAATGACAGTGATGGGTACCATGGAACAGCTTAAATAATTTTGAATACTTGGCTCTACTGATGGACAGCAGTTGTTTATTATTCTGTGTGACAAAACAGCACAGTCCCTGATATGTATTTATTTTATATGGTAAATTTTGTAGCTCTGGTTTTGTTAAGATGAGGTTCACATTCAGAGAACATAAAGTTAAAAAATGGGACTAATTATTTTACAATGGAGCATTATAATTAGAGTAGTTATAGCTGCTTGCCCAAGAGTTTTAAAACAATAGCAAAAAAAATAAATAAAAGGCAACAAATAAGTCCTGACAAAGTGTAAATGTTTGGAAAACAAATTGGTTTTTACAATTTTATATTGAAAATTCTGAACAATATAAAGAGAGTACACACTTTGAAATGAAATTTTTGACATTTTAAATTTCCTTGTATTGAAATTACTGCTTTAACTATTTTTCAAATAGTACAAAATTCAAGACGTGAATGATTTCTCAATTTTACCTAAGAAAAATTTTCAAAAATGAAGAATAATTAATTTCACTGATTTTTTTTTTAATCTAATAAATATTCTCTTTCAGATGGAAAAATTTTGAAGTAGTGGAATTTCCTTACATTCTTTTCATAAGCTTCTAATTACTTTACGAAACTCAAAATAAACATCAAAAGCAAGACAAGAGATTGTTTTACAAAATGTGCTATGATAATGACCAAATGATGCTAACTTGTCATTAACCATACTGTGCCAAAATGAAAACTATTACATTTAATGCACAGTAAAAGTAATTGCTGGTTTGTTGGAGGGTTTTTGTTTCCCTAAGGTTATCCAGAAAAGATTTTTTTTTTGTCTTTTGTTGCTTGGGTTGTTTGGGGTTTTTTCAGATTTATTTTTGTTAAGTAGGAAGATACCTGGTTTGTGGGTCATGCTTAACATCTCCATGTAATGCTTCACTGCTACTTTTCTCAATAAAAATTGTAGGAAAATAGGATAATTGTGACAAATCTGGAGATAATCACATTCTTAAGTTTATCTAAGTTCAAGTATGGCTACTTAATGTAAGTAAGCGTGTTTGACATGGTCCCATTACACTACTGGTTTTGTGTTTCTTAGGCTAATTTTCACAGTATCCTCTGGTATTTGTGCACAACAAACTGAGAAATAGAAGTCTGGACTAATTGTTCTTCATTTTAGAAATGTAACTCAGGATGCTCATGGTGTGTATGCCTTAGGATCACTATTTCTCTGAGTTCCCTCTACAGCCAAAGAGAGACAGAAGCCATTAGAGGGAGGTTGAGCCCACAGAAGACCCATACCAATGTAGCATATGAAAAAGAAGGCACTTCCGGAAAGGAATAGAGGAGAAGAAAGAAGGCAAGGAAAAAAAGAAAAAAAACCACAGAAACTGTCATTATGTTGTGATATAAATCTTTGGTGCACTTGCAGCTTGAACATTGTGCTCTGATCATTTCATCTCTAGAAGGATATAGTGACCTATCAAAGAGACATAAGATAAAGACTGTCACTGGTGTGGAATTACTTCCACCAAAGAAAAAAGCAATTTGGCTAAGAGTCTTCAACTGGGGACATTCTCATAGAGTTAGTACAATTACATTGCTTAAAAAAGCTGAACTGGAAACAGATGGACACTCATTTTTTTCAAGAGTGAGTTTCAAATGAGATAAACCTGTGGCATATTCAAAAGAAATGGCAGAGGAGTGCTAACAGTGAGAAATTAAATGGCAAAACTTTTTGCCATGCGATACAGGAATGTGTTCAAGGAAATCAGGCACAATCACAGCATAAAGATAATTCAAGGCCTGGTGCCACATATGGGGCTCTGGACAGTGAGGGTATTTGGTCTGACCCATTATTATGCTCTTTGCTTTGTTCTTCTAAACAGATCTCTGTGAGCCATCACTGAAGGGCATAGGGAGCTTGAACTGTGGCCAGTCATGCCAGTAATATTTGTAAACGTGGTGTGAAGGTCTTAAAGCCTCATTCAAGAAATCTGTGGTGCAGCAGGGCAGCTCAGTCCAAGTGTACAGCTAGCGACCAAAGACATTCATCATGTCTAAACATTTTTTTGACTTACACAGCTTTTCCCTGGAGTTCAAACAATTATTCACAGCCTGAAAAGAGGGCATCTGCAGTCGCTTGTAGGATTTGGTCTCCCGCATGGCCACACAAGATACTTCAGTCAACTTGTGGGCACAAATATAATTTCTGAATTGCATGTGTATATATCTATGTTATCATATTCTTTCATTGTGAAAGCAGTAACTACTGTATGTGGTAAAATGATATATTGTTGTCCACAAAATGTCTTTGGCAACAGGATGTTCGCTAGCCTTGGAATTTTGCCTTGTATAAATATTTTTAATCTGCTCCATGTAGGCATATTTTGGCTGCAAAATAAAGGAGTTCGGAGATTAATATATCCAAGACCAGTTCTGCTTATACATCCTACATACATCAAGGTTTTATTGAACTCTGCATCTAGAAACTTTGCGTAGCAGCTGGTTTGGGGCTTTTTTTTTTTTTTTTTCATTTGCCTGCTTTACTCAAAGGAGGATTATGACTATATCCTATTTTTATACTCTACAAATGTAGTAATTTAATCTACAGATACATTTTCATTCTTCTGATGTAACCTATATAAAGCATGTTCAAATTTATGGTCATTGCTTTTCCTGTAAGGAATATCACTGGCTTCTTTTCAAATGACCACATTTTCTCCAGGAATGTCCAAATAGCTATTTATCAATGAATAATGAATATAACAACTATTTGACAGTATCAAGTACCTTTCAGCTGAGTATCTTAAAACTCTTTAAACTATTTATTAATCCTCACTATGCCGTTGGGAGATATCTTTCACTAGTCTGTTTTACTGGCACAGCAACTGGGTCTCACAGAAATAGCATGCCTGGTTGCAAGTCTAAGAGTTCATCAGTCACAAGCAAAAGCACAGCCTCGAGCTTCTGCCTCACCACTGTTCACTGGAGCAGTGGGCTTCCTTGCTTGTTAAAGCTTCTGCAAGACAAAATTTAAGTGAGGGCTGCAATGGTTATTCTGCCCAGGTGTACCTTACCAGTTCTTTTCAAAGAGAAAGTCATACACATATGTGAGTATACACATTTGTATCAAGTAATCATTCAATCAGTTTTGTAGGTTACCTTTCTGCTGCACTGAACGTGGTGCTGGTTTTCCCAGATTGTCAATCTCAAGGTGGAGAAGGCAACAGATAATGAGTGGGTCCCCCCACAACTCAGCCCTTGCTGCCTGAACAGACAGTCCAAAAGAGGGGCTCACTACAGGAAAACAAAAATGCTGCTGGAGGAGGGGTGAAACAACATACCAGAGAGAGGAGGTGTTTCTCTAATTCAAACATCAACAGTTCTACTGTGAGTACAGGAATAGCTTTCAGATGGACCATGGACATTCACATCTTTATCCAATTTCTGCTTCAGTCTGGATGTGATGTCTGCAAATGCCAGTTCAGAATACAATTTAGCAACTGCCTGAAGTGCCTTTAGTTTAAGTCAAACCCCACTTGAGCAAAAAATATTTTTCCCGCTTCTTATAGGGCTGGAACTTGTTGCTCACACCAGTTGTATGTGCTTTTCTTCATGTGGCACTGTATATATTTCATGTGCAATACAAGTATTATTAATTGAAAGAGACTGTGAGATCTTTTATTTATGCTTGCTATCACATGATTTTTTTCAGAACTTTGCTGGGACAATTAGTCTAGTATTCTTGTAAGCTTATATCTTATTACAGAGGACCAGACTGTCCTCTATAACACAGACACACGTTACCTCTTTAATTGGAAATGAAAGGTTGACACCAACACCAGCCTCTGCAATTTCCAGACAGGCTCAATGGCTTTTGCAATGTGTGAGTGCAAGAATGCAGGAGTGGAGGTGATCCCTCTTCCCTCTCACTCTCCTGCCCCAGGAACCAGAAGAGAAGTGAAAGCACCCATTTCATGCTTTCAGCAAACATTTGGCTGAGATCAGGGCCATAGGAACAAGGAAGGTGGAAGAGTTGCAGCGGTGACCAGATGCAGGTTTCTAGAAATGCAGTGGAATGCAGAAGGAGAAATATGACAGAGTCATCAGCTGCTTAACACCTGATGGTGCTGGCTGGAAATGTAATGGAGACCAAGAGATGCTGTCTTTCAGAGAGGTGAGATGGTATCTGTCCTCAGCTTGACGTTTTCATCATGCTTTTCAGCATCACTCAAAATCTGTTATTCTTCACGGACTCATGACTTAATGTATATACTAACCTGGAAAATGATCAAGTGTAACCTAGGTCACACTGGAGAGACAGATGTTGTGTTTCTGGTGCTCCCAGTGAAAAGACCCTCACCTAGATGTCCTTACTGAACAAATCATGGACAGTTGCACTGAGTTGCTCATCATTGCTGTAGAGCTTCTTCTATTCTGAGTGTGGAAAACAATTCACTGCTTTCCAAAGCATGTATTACAGACAGGAATATTGCATTGTAGATTGAATTTTTTTACTCTGATAGAGAAAATAAATTAAATTCTTTCAACTTTTGTCCAGAGATCACATCTTTTGAATCTTCTCTCACTGTGTTTAACTACCTCAGGTGTACCTGTGTCCTCCTTGAAACCCAAACTTCATCACATTACTTTATCTGAGACCTCATCACTTCCAACTAAACTACCTACAACATCTTACATATGGCTTTCTCCTTAACTTCTTCCAGAGTGAGACTTGCAAAAGTATCAGTTTGTTGACTGATAAGAAACACAGGATTCAGTCTCCTGCTTTACTGCTGCGATGAAGAATCATGGGTATTTGGAGGATTTTGGACCCTACAGCTATCTTACGGGTATACCAGTTCTCAGCTTCAAATGAGCTGGTTTTTTATGGGCCAGGGAAATATTATCTCCCATTAAGGAATGTTCTTGAAAATTTTCACATTCCTCAGAGACTTCTCTTTCGCTTCCTGTGTGGTTTCTGACAAGAAGGGAATGATCTGGCTGATGAAATGGATGCTATTTTATGAATAGTTAGCTTTATGTGTTTACAATGTGTTAATGATAGTAAAGCATAGGAAGTCTTTAACCTAATGCTATTGCAGACTAAGCCACTGTATACACAGAGACTTTTTTCTTGCCACTGCTTTTTTAGAATTCAATTTTCCCTCTAACTCATTTCTACCTTAACTTCAGCATCATTGAGGGCAAACTGCAGGCCTCTCCAACAGCCATGGACCATTTCCAAATAGAGAGACCAGTCTCTAGCAAAAATAATTTCCAAGTCTTGCCACAGAATAGCTTCTGTTCCCAAAAGAGAGGTTAAAACAGTATCACATAACCACATGTGACCATGGCTGGCTTTTGAATGATGGCCACTGTTATACACTGGAGACATGGAAAGTGTTGGTGGTAGCCCTCCACCTTGATCTTGGTTCCCTTGTACCTCTCCACCTCTATTTTACCACCAGAGATGATGGAACTAATACCCTCACACTCCCATAGTGTGATAATCTGAACTGAAAATCATTGGTCTTGCCTCACAGGCCTTTCTGGACACATTCCTCATTAGCTTGATTTCCCTTACTTCACTCTTCAGGATGTTATAACATTTGATCTTCCACAGTTTTATTTATTATGTGACAGTGCTGGCTTTGATCCTTTGGCTGCACAGGATACACATTTTGCATCCCAGGAGTCACCAGGGATCGTGTGAATGTCCTAGTAACAGAGAATGCAAAAAGTCCAAGTTTTAAGTACAAAAGCAGGGATTAAGCTCTTAAGAGCCTGTTTTATACTTAGAATCCTCTAGCTAAAGTACCAGTGCTCCTGGCTGGAATCTATTAGAAAAAAGTTCTGGTATTTTGTTCAACAGGAAAGTTTCAGAAGAATACTGTCTTTTTGGATATACAGGTGTAATTGAGCAGTGCATGTTTCTGTGATTTAAGTAGTCATGTTTGACATGATCTGTAATAATTAGCAAAGCCTCATTGACCTATAGCACTCTTAGCTGCAAAGCAGAGTGTGTGAATTGCTCCTGGAGGAAAATTCACCCTTAATGTAATTCCACTAACTTCATGCCCTTGAGATTTATACTGATATCTACCACTAACATCAAAGGGTTTGTCTAATTAAAGTGGAGAATAAAAATTACCCTTTTCCATCCTTTTAAATTCCACCCAGGCCAGAAGGGAAATCGCCTGTGGTTTTTATTGTCCTTTCCCATAAGGATAAACAACCTTCTCTGAGAGCTCTCGTCGTTACCCACTGTGACAGTTAAATGGACACTGCTGGGTTGAAAGTAATGCTCCCAATTCTGGCTCTTATTTGCACTAGTATAAATCACTAGTAGCTCTACTGCAGCAAAAGGAATTACAATGTGAAAAAAAAAAAAAAGAAAAAAAAATCAGTATAGGTGGGAAGAAAAACAGACCCTCATATTTATAGCAAATGAAACAGCACTATCTACATGTTATCTGTAACCTGTCAGACTCCCAGAACTGTATTTGTTCTTAAAATCCAATGTACTTATCAGTCTTTATGGTGTTTAACTCAGTGTTCCCATAAACTTACAGAGTTTACAGGCTGCAACTATATTTTGATATCACACATATGATAAAAAATATTTTCCACTAGTTCTGTAGTACAATAAATAACACTCTTCTTGTAAACAGTAATATCAGGCAGATTCTGCTATGACATTAAGTATTCTGCTACTTCAAAACAGTAAAATACCACTACATGTTCCTGTACCAAATAAAATGTTGGTGTCAAAATCTGAGGAGCTTATGTGAAATTTTGGAAAATCCATGTGTGCTATATCAATAACATTTCTATGTCATCAACTATATGGGATTAAGATGAGATTTTCCTTTCATGGGAAAATACCTTATAAACCATAATACCACAAAACCTTTTTGAAAACTAGACATATCACAACATCCCATGGTAAAGAAAATCCACGTAAAAAGAGTTGCTTTGTCATAATGGAGATATTGGCTTGAAATTTTCATAATTAAATAATTCTTGGAAGCTCACCCTCCAAACCTTAGCCAAGGTTTCCACACCTCCCAGCCCCACCAGCAATCGGGAGGGTCAGGACCTGAGGAGGTTGGGGCAGCCCTATCAACATGAACCTTAGAAAAATAGGCAATTTCTGGTCCAACAACAACCTGTGCACAGGTTGGCAGGAATATGGGCGACTTCCAGAAGGACTCAGTTTTTATTTCATCAGAACTTCATCAGACTTGACACATTCCTACGAAATACTTCTGTTTCCCCACACTGGCATTTTCCAACAAAAGACGTGTTTGATTGCTGGCTTCCAAACAACTCTGTTCTAAAGCACTCTGTACAACCTGGTCCATAAACAGTAACAGGTTATTTCCCGCAGTTTACACCTGACTGGCAGATACTCCACTCTGTTTCACTATCCAAACTATTCCTCCAGGTACTTTTGTTTGCACACATATTCTTTGGATAAGACCATAATTTAGTCTCACTAAGAAAATACAGCAGTGGTCACTAATCAATGTAATATACTTTAGAGACTAAACCAGATTAAAGTAAGCCTATTAATACCAGAAAATACCAATCAATATTTGAACTGTTTATCTATATATATGCTAAAAGTGCATTAGCAAAATAACAGCTTATATACAAAGCTGCCCATTGTACCCATGTTGGTTCATTTTTCTTCAGTCTACAGCTGTGCACATAGCCCCGCTGGTTGTAAAATGCCAAAACACTGCTCCTGACAGATCACACCTGCTTCAAATAACACATCTCACCCCACACTAATCTACAGCCATACACTGGTTTTAATGATTTTAAAATGCTGGTATTAACTCTTAATGCTCAACTAGTTTTATGGAAGCAGCAGAGTCCATTTTGTCTAGTTTTAATACAATCCCAATAAAACAGCTGGGAAATTGCAGTGCCAGGGGAAAGACATTCAAATCCACCATTTCCCCTATTGTAATAATAATCAGCTTGACAAAGTCAGATAGTAAAGCAGATTGTAGCACTTTGGGGCTTTTTATACATATATTTAATTATATTGTTAAGTTCTCCATTTGAAAGCAATTAAAAAAATACTTTCAGTTCAAGATTATAAAACTACCCACTTCTGATTTCAGTGTGACATTTTTATTGGTAATCTGAGTTATAACATGCTCAGGTTCATTCCTCATTGATTGGATGCTGAGCTTTCTGCCAGAGTTTTATAGCTTTATGGGAAAGTACAGTATTTAAAACTCTTTTAAATTCATGGGCTACTCCTGCTTCTGAAAAAGCTTCACTTGGCTTCTCAGAAATGCATAACAAGAGCCCATGTTTACTTAAAAACATCTGCTTCATCCTTTTTGGTGTAACATAAAAAGTGAGCTGATGTTTTCCATGCTTTTCCTTTACCCTTATGTCAAATTATGAGACAATTTCTTTGGGGCTAAACCTGGTTCACCATCTATCCCAACAGAGCTAGTGGAGTTGTGTGGTAAGATAGAGTGAAAAATGTGCATCCCAAGGGAAGAGCTCACATACCTCATATACTGTATAACACAGTCCTGTAGGACCTTGACCTAGGTCTTAGCTACAATTTGACAAGGAGAAGAAGTGAGCAAGCAAGCCTGGACTTGGTTGGTTTCACTTGGTTTCCCAGATGAGAATAAAAAAGGCATAAAGACTACTGTTAAAATCATAGAAATCAGAAAGATTCCTTTTGAAGTCTTACAGGGAAACTCAGATAAAATACTGCTAGTAAGTGCAAAGAGCTGCTCTTTACACTAGAGGCAGAGACAAAAATATACAATGAAATTGCACGATTTTTGTTACTGTTTCATGGCATTTCAGATCTTCTGAAATCCTGTTCTGAGCTAATTCCAAGTTACAGTTTTTCTTGATTCAGCGTCTAGCCAGCTCCACTTGTCTCACTGTACACAGCAGTTGGCATGTGTGAAAAGGAAAGAGAATGCAGGGCTGCTGGCCCACCTCTCTGGGGACAGGAATGCGTCTAACAGCTCTGGTGGCCGTGGAGCAGCTCGCTGGGGAGCCACCAGTGTGGTATCAAGAAGCATAGTGTCTCATTCCCTGAGACAGTGATGCTTCCTCAGCACCTGTGACAATTCCCATCACAGGCTTGAAATTGGGATAGGTAAAGCTTTGGTCCAAGAGAGCACAGCCATTCTACTCCATACCAGAGGATGCCCAGAAAATATTACAGTCATGATATTCTGAGAAGAACAAATTGGGTATCATCTATACTGAGGCCATCTCAGTGACAGGCATTTGGCTCTGTTTCTGGTAAATACCGATGATAGACGCTACTGGTAAATAGATGAGTGGCTACTGATGATAGATATTACTGCAGTTTGGTGAGTAGAGCAAGTGAGTTTTGTAGATACTAAACCACTGTCAACAAATGAGGATTGTCACACCAAATGTTCAAATCATGCCTTTGATGCCTGCTAGCCAGAGGTTGCTACTTCGTTCTCATCCACATTTATGCCACATAAATGCAAGTTTTTTTTCCAGAGCCCTTTCTAAGAAAGCAGTGATTCACAGCTAAGTCTCCCCCAAACTTAATGCTGTACTTGCTGAAGGAACACAGGGTGTATGAAAGCATAACAGTAAGAAGCTGTTTATACCCTTTAATATTATAACTCAGCTTTTGTCATAAATCTCTCTCCTTGATTGCGCATACCTCCAGCATGAACTCATGCTCCTTTTGATTTTCCTCTTTATTACCCTTAGCCAACTGAGTGATGTGTGAGTTCCTGTCATGGTGCTGACTCTATTACAAAGTGCAAAGGTAATTTACATCATGGGGCTGGCAGGGCAACCAATAGCACAGTGCCTGGGAGGTGTGCAGCTCCAACAAGCCTCTCTCTTTTATGGATGATGGAGAGAAATATTTTTTTAAAAAACAAACTATAAATTTCTGTGCATGGTTAGAGGCAAGTCCGTGAGGTGGGAAAGTGGATTTACACTCAACCCACTAGCAGCATCATGAGGAGTCAGCATCTTCTTTCCAGTGAAAAACCCCAAGACCAGAGCCTGACCCACCCCCTTCCTGGCTGAATTCCTCTGGCTCATTGTAGGGGAATCAGAGAAGTGGAGGGAACCAGAAAATTCATGTCTCTTTGCTGAAAAGGTTCACTGTAAACTAAGACTCCCTGGAGTCAGGGCTGCAGTTCTCACACAGCTCTATACCCTGACCTATTTGGAAATTTTCATTCAGGTTGGATATAAACAAACCTTCACTCTATCTGAGTTCAGGCATGGGAAAAAGCTCTCTCAGGAGCACTGACTGAGTGAATGGGGTCAGTCTTCAGAGGGTCTGGAGGAAGCAAATCCTTTCCAGGTGGCACTCAGCAGATACAATACCAATGGAAGCAACTAATTTCAGGGTCTAGTCACCCTACACTCTCTTTACAGCCATTAAGGAGAGATAGGCACCTCAAAAAGTGGTTTGGAGAATCCTAGTTAGCCTCTTGGTGTGATCTGTGCTTTGAAGAAAACTCGCCTTTCCCAGCGGTGTATAAACTTTACTCCTACCTGAGATAAGAGCCCACAGGTAGCCTGCATGAACATACCCATCTGATGCTCTGTGAGACTCCGAGACTGGAAAATCTCAATCTCACTGTGCCTGGGCACAGGCCAGCATCAACCCTATCCTAGGCCCTCAGACAAATGGGGATGGTAACATGCACTCTGTTGTCTGCTAGTTTTGATTCAAAAGATGGCACGATACACCCCAATGCCCTAAATTTTGTAAGCACTAGAAAATATGTATTTGTTAGTGGAAAGGTCATTTTTAAAAGCAAGCCAACAACCCCATCCAAGGCCCTCTTCTGACAAAACTCTCTTTCCAAACCTAAACTGCACAAGTGATATGTTATTGATCTCTTCAAACAGAACAACAGGAAGGGAGGAAAATTCCTTGCCTTCACACACATCACACACATATATGTGTAATAGTCCTATTTTACTTATTACACAGTTCAGCAATATGACAGGCAACAGTGATACACAGGAGTCCTTGTGTCACTTCTGTGCCACACAGTGAAAAGGTTTTTCCTGCATCTTTGGGTAGCTCATGGGAACACTGTTTTCAGGCTCCAGTGGGAATGCTGAAATAATTGTTGTTAAACATCCATGTGAACAGCTCTTTCTCTGATGTTTGACAATATTTTAATATCAGAAATATGTTTGGAAAATATGATGAAGTTTGATAGATACAAAATTTGGGTCCATCAGATCAAAGATAGTCTAAGCAATCAAAGCTCCTATTTCAGTTATATGGGAGTTAGGGGCCTGGGTAACTTTGGTTAATAGGCTTCAGCAGCCATCAAACTCATATTCTGATGTTCATTGAACTTCAGAAGAAATATTATGTTAAATCACAATGGTGATGACATATCTTTACTCATGGGTGTGGTACACAGCAGCACCAGCTGAATTTCCTATTAGCTTGCACTATATACTCAAGACAATTCAATATGAAGTTTCTTATGCTGGCTTTCAGTGCACAGCTTAATTCAAGTCCTTTCATAAAGGTGTTTAGTTTAAGCTGAGGTTATTAAGATTGAGATTCTTTCCATAAAAGCGTAACTTTTCAACCCCTCCCTAAGCAGAAACTGAGAAGAATTATACTCAACATAACCTTAAGAGAGCTTCAGCATTAATATGAAGGGAACCAGTGTAGCCTCTCTAAATAATCTCACACCAGACATTTCCACAGGACTTGTTTTTGCAGCAGTAGCTTAATTCCAAATCCATATAAATCTACCTTGTTTGTAAAACTACTGTAGGGCAATACAACACAGGCCAAATCTTCATTCCACTGACATCCACAAGACCAGTAACAGCAGAAGAACACAACACTCTCATATGTTTATTATATCATATATTATACTGCTGTCATGCTCCACTAGCTTTTCACCAAACTGAAGTCTGACCTTCAGCTTAATATGAATATGCAGGGCAAAGTGACTGTACATAGACGGCTTTATTTACCACCCATCACTGGGTGTTGCATTATCTCCCCCTGGGACGTGTTCTACATCTGCTTTAAGTGTGTGTTTACACTGGAGTGAGTGTAGTGTGAGTAGACATTCCTGAGCAAGCATTTTAAGGAATATCTGGGGACTGTTTGCAGCACAGCTGTGATAGCACAGACTTCATAACAGACTGGGTACCCCCATATCTGCTTAGTTTTAGGGCTGGTCTGCCTGACCTCAGAACTGCTAGCCAGAACAATCTCCCCATAGTCCAGGGAACTCAAAGACTTTGTAGGTCCACTCATGCTCTGATTCTCTGATCCTGTTCACAGGACAACATGGTGAGACTGCAAGAAGCCAGAGCAACAACCCATCAGCACATCCAGCATCCCATGTAGTAAATACACTTATGAAATATATCATGTCCTAGACAGTTAGAAGAAAGATATTTAAATGCACATTTATCCTAGGCTGCCTGGACTAAGACGATGGTCTGTTTGCCTTTAGCAATGAGACCAGCCTGAGCTCTGAAGTGTAGTCTTTGAGAGTGTTGCAACAGTAGAGTACCTTAAAATCATACTTCAAAATTGTGTGACCTCAGCGTGTATATCTACTGATCAGCTTAGGATTGCTTTGACTGTTGTGCATGTCATTTCTATTCCCTTAGCATCTGACACATCCCTCAATTAATCCAGGCAGTCAGAGTGAAGCAAACAAAATATAGGGTGTTCAACAAGAAGCAGAGAGACCAGACTTAGATGCTAAGCTGGCAGGACGAAAGAGCATGAGCACACTTCTCTGCATTGTACTGCTTTCCTCTTTCTGTCCTAGTAAAATAGTAAATATAACTTTTGTGCCCTCCTTTCCACAGTTCATACACCCCTGTGTCTGTTCACTGTCTGTTAAGTCAATGACCTGTGACTGTGACTGAATCTGTGACAGAGATTGCATTGTTTTTTCTGATCTTCTTAACCATGCTTAAGTAATTGTACACAGGAGAAGAGTATTTTCATGTATGTGACAAGGTCTGTCTTTTCTCCTCCAACTCTTTCCAAGGTCCAGCCAGGCCTTCCAATATTATTTGAATTCTTGTAAGATGCTATTGGAAGTGATGTCGGTTATCCTGAGCAAAATGCACAGAAGGCACCATTGCAATCTGATTTGAGGGCACTGTCCCTCTAAAGGCAGTTCTCTAAACAGAAAGTGTCAAGTGTATATTCAGCCATTTCCATCAAGTGTAACCAAAGCAATCAGTACTATCGCAATCCTGTAAACACAGTATTGAATTGGACCTGAGACATCTGGGGTCTGAGCTGGACAGTGCTGAATAAGCTGGTTTATTTCTGAATACTTCAATTTCTTCATCAGCAAAAGAGGGATAACATTAATTTCCTCTCTAAGTCCTTTAAGATCCATTAACAAGTAAAGATAGCCATAGAGGCAAAGTTTTGTAAGTGGTTATATTGTATCTTATAAGTAATTATATTATACCTTTATAATTATTTTGCAAGTCCACTTCGGTTCAAATCTGCTGTACTGCTGGAAATGAAAATTGTTCTATTTCAGGTCTTTGTATAGGTTTTACAAATTTAAATATTCAGATTTTCTCAAAGTTTATATCTTCATTTTCCTTGAAATGTACAATTTCTTATCTGAACTTTCACTGTGCAACACTTTGAATAAGTATTTGAATTGGTGGCAATGAAGCTTGAACAGAGGAGAGTTCTGGCTATACCTTTAATACTCTTAATGAGTTCTTTTTATGTATCGTAATAGCTCCAAACAGTAAGCAGCATAGTGCTGTAACTGACTATTTATTACACTTACTGTACAGAAGGAAGCAACTCTCTATCACTTTTCTATTCATATAGATGTTCCTATAAACCAGATAGTTAAGTGATGTATTTATTTTGGTTGCAAGCCAAGCAGGAATATTTAAATCCTGTTTTTGGAAGCAAGAATTATCTAATCACTCACTAGCTTTTATAATAAAACATTTATCATGGAACATTAATCCATTAGTACTTATTTTCCATCCCATCCTTTCACTAGCACCTTGCTTTGAAGATGGTTGAGTTTGGCTGTGAATTTTCCTTTTATCATCTATCATAGTTACATGATGGGACACACCAACACTGAATTCAGAAAAAACCTTTGCACTTTGCTTGAACTTGGCACCCAGATGTTCTGCTTGTGATTCCACTGCTAACAAAATAGTGCACGTGTGAGTTCTGAAATAAGTCTTTCATCGTTATGTACCAGGTTTTCATGGCTGTAAGGAGGCATGTGGAAACAGCTAAGAATAATAACCTGCTAAAGAAAAACCTGTGTTTAACTATCTTTGTTTTTTCACAGCTTGAATTTGCATAGCACATCACCAAACTGCCATGCTTAATCTCTTTGGCATTAAAGGCAAAAATTAAATGCTTCAGGAGGATTTCTGCTTTGTTTTGTTTTGCCAAATTAAAGATTAAAGGTAACCCCTGAGTAAAAAGTGCATTCCCTGACTCTGTGATGCCACATCACCTATGGTGCTGCGTGACTGATCAGTTTGACTTCCTTGTGCTCTTGCCAGACCTGGATTTACAAAGCCACTGCTCAAACCAATGTCAGGGTGATGTGTCCTCTTACAGCGCAAAACCAGTGAAAGGAAGGGAAGCACTCGAGCAGTCTCATTGCATTTTCTTCAGCTTCCTCTGAAAAGAGAGAAAAAACAAAGGAAAGGAAGCTGAGAAAACCAGGAAAAAACAGAAGGGAATGTCTTCAAGGAACCAAAAGCTCCCAAACGACATCTGTGCAACCAGGAAGGCTCAACTGATCTATGATTCTTGCGTGCTGCTCTGCCCAGCAGCAGTTGGATGCCCTGGTAGGTATCCCTGGGAGACACCACAGTAGTTGGGTCAATCCTCCATTCCCCAGTGTGTACTAGGACTGGGAACAGGGGCTCAGGCTGCAAGACTTACCAAATTGGGATCTCAGTTGAAGCCAAGATTGTCCCCTTTCGTGCATTTCAAACATTACAAAACTTTGATACCATGTGGCTCAAAATAGGGTTCTGCAGCCTGCTGTCAAAGGGAGGCTGGTACATTTATTTTCCATTTCTGTGAAGAAATTTGCCATTCCTAAGCCAAAATCACCCCTTTTGTGGCATGCATTACAGAATTAATGAAACATCAGAGCGAAATCCTGCAAACTCTGGGTGTAATATTTACTACTGGAGTAGATTCTTTGCAATCCATAGGTGTAATAAATGCCATGTCAAGTTTGTACAGGACAAGAGCCAAACTGTTATTAATTGTAACACTGGAAGACCCTGATTCACCCCACCTCTCTTTGCAGATTTAACTGAGGTTCCTATGTCAAGTGCTGGCTTTAGGCAGGCTGCAACTTGGGAAGATTAGTGGCTTAAGTCACTGCAGTTATTAGTGAGGCTGGGGTAGAGTCAAATAAAATGCATGCAGAGACAAAAAACTGATCACTAAAGCAGATGACTTCTGGGAAATAGGGAATAAAGGAGGAGATGATTTTGAAGACCATGCATTGTTTCGGTATTTAGGTACGTATTTTCCCTGTTGGTCGTTAATAGATGACAATATTGTGATCTTTGTGGTCCCCACAAGAAAGTGTTTCACGTGGCAGAAAGCAGCTGGATACAGAGACAGAAGTAGTTCTTCACACATTTCAGACTTCATGCTTGATTAGAAGTCTCCCTATGATTTTGGGAGGGAAGTACTTTTTGTCTTCTCTTCATTGTAGGTTTTTAATCATCAGACAATTACTGTGCATCCTACACTTGTACCTTTTTTGGACATTAGAAGAAATTTTGTGTGCAAAGAAAGATGCAGTGCAGGTTCAAAGACAGCAAGCTAGTGATTTATCTAAATCCCCTTAAAATCACATTTAAAATTCTATTTAAACATTTAAAACATTTAAAAGAAGATCATAATATGTTCATTGTTAGAACATGAAAAGTAGACTCTTTAATTAAGCTACATTTTCTTTAGTTATTTGAGTAATTCTTTTCTACTAATTTGTGTGGTGGTTTCATCTTTGCAAGACAGGACAAATATATAAACACGACTATATCAATAGACTTGTAAAAATAGGCCTATCCTTTCAAATTACTTGTACTTTCAGTAGAATAATGCTTATATTTAAAGACACTCCTTCATTTTCCATGCTTCACTTTTTAATTAGAAATAGCTTTTAGGATTTTTTTTACATATGCAATTCAAAGTTATATTAAAAATATTATGCAGATTGTATATCTATATATTGCAATTAATGGAAAATACTATTTTCTTTCTTATCCAGTGGGAACACTGGGTAAACATTAACTGCATTCTCAGAACCAAGTTAGCACCACAAGAATCTGAGGATTTCTTGTCACTGAAATGCTATTACCTCATCTTTTAAGTTCATTAAAATGTCAGTTCAGGTGTGTTTAAGGGATCTGATGGAATTCCCTCAGCACCTACTGAGACAAAGATCAGTTCAGCACTGTGTCAAATAGAGTAGTATCAAGGCCACTATAACTTTTGAAGCTGGGGGTTGTTCCAATGGGCTGCTCCAGAAGCCAGAAAGATGTACTGAAAAATCTTATTTATATCACCCTTCCTCTTCTGGAATCAGATTTACTTGTATAAATAATAGCATGTAATATAATAGCATGTAGTATAATACAATATGAAACAATAAAGTACAATATAATAATAATTAAATCTAGCATTGTTGAAGAGTTATGAAATCAGGCACTGAATGTTCTACCAGTTTCTGGTATTCGGGAACAATTAGAACTCTCTCTTTTGACAGGGTAGTCATAACTTCTTCTGATGAGACCTCTGTCCCCCCTGCTTTGCTGGGGGCCATTCTTGCATGATACAATGAGTCTCACCCAGTATAGTCATTTGCACAATATTCTTTAGAGAGGCTTGTAATATATCTGTGCACTGGAGAAATAGATCGCCTTACAGCTGATCTCCACCAAGTACGAAGGTGAGATTTATGACCGTTGTAGACAGGCTTTCTGCTAATTGCCTTATGATAGAGAAACGTAATCTTCCAGGACATCTAAGCATAGTGCAGACCACATTGTACTTTAAACAGCAATCCAAATACATGTATTTGACTAGCTTTCTGCATTTGTTAATTAAATACTTTACAAAGCTTTACAGATACACAGATATTTGTGGAAAAAAACAAATAAACTTATCAAGTCTTCTTTATCAGAGGGATGGATATTGTAGCAAGGCACAACTGACAATTAAGGTACATCTCAGTCTTCCATGAAAATTTAAATATATTTTACTGCTATGATTTCCCAACTACAGCAAAGGCAACTCCTTTAGTATTTATCCTTTATTATACTACCTAATGTGCCTACAATGACAGGGAATACTACATACTTCTGACTGTATGTACACAAAGACATTATAGGAGTTCTTATATGGAGGGTTTTGTTAGCACTGGCAAAATACGAAAAAAATCACTCCATTTACTTAGAAAAAGCTGCATGGAAAAAAACAATCACAATTTCCTATGCAATACTATCGCATAATTCGTTTGCCTGGCATAAGCTTAATTCATGAAATGTCCTCAGCTCTCATACCATTCTCTGTCTTAATTGAGGAATGAATTAAAGACCACACTTTTTCCATTGCTAAATTTTCCATTGTGAAATTTGACATGTTCATGACTGCAGAACCTCTGTTAATCAATAAATCACTAGAAAACTTTAATTAATTTACTAGTCAACAGCTCATAAGACAGTTCAGTCAGAACATCTGCACTTCCTTTTGTCCTGTGTGATTTTTCAGTGAAGTAAAATGTGGCTGTTTCTGTTCCCAGATTGTTTGCTTTAAGTGTTCTATGGAAGAATTATGGATTATTTTTATTTACAGTAGCAACTAACATCCTCCTCTAAGCTCCAGGCTCAATTTGTGCTAGGTTTTACATTAATCCATTTTAATAGGCAAGGCTGGGGGGAGAAGAAGATCCGCAGTAATTCCAGGGAAGCTTGCCCATACCCATGCACAAGCCTGGAGGCAAAGCCAGCACCAGAGCTTGGATGTCTGGAGTCCTCACCCAGTGCCTCACCAGCCACACTGCCATTCCTGCAAGAGAATACAGAGTGCTCTGATCTAATCAAACATCATTGTTTTCAAAGACAATTTGCCAGCATGAGCTTTCCTGTAAAAGCAACCATTTTATTAACACTCTGGGTGGGATGTCATCGTCCAATGGGATGTCTCCCATGGAGCCATCTAACCTGAACTTAAATGTGAGGTGCTTAATGCAGCCATCCTTCCAAAGGCAATGCCCCAGCCCCTTCAGAGGGAGAGATGGGGGTGCAGGCCAGTAGCAAGCAATGCAGAGGCACATGCGGCAGGTGACAGTATTCTCCCCTCCGGAGAAAAATGAAATTTGCATGTGTCTCGGTCAACACAAAACAATTATGACTGTGAATGTGGCTGGGTTGTAGTTTCAGCCACCATGGTCCCACTTGGATGCCTGTCACAGGAAGTGATGGATCCTGCCTAAGAAGGCACATACAAAACTTAGCCTGACTTCTCACCTTGATGGTCCTATTGATCTACCTTAGATTTCAAATCTCTTAAAGGATGCAGCATGGAAACCCTTGATTTACTATTATTGACATTTTTTGCTATGCTGATCAGGGTTTTCGGTTACTTCGTGTTTCTGGTTTTATTGCAGATTTAATGCTTTCTCTCACCCTGTTGATATTTCCAAACTCTCCTGACCAAGGAAGAGTTCAAAACCTCCCTCCTGCTCCCAAGTCCAGCAGAGGCCTCTGAGCCACCCTTGGCTGTTCATGCATGGAGCATTCACGGTCCCATAACCTCTGTACTTAAGAATGCACCAAATTCTGGTTAAATTAAATATGTGAGCTGCTGCCTCTGCTCTTATTTCCTTACAGTGGTTCCACTTCAACTGTATCCCTCCTACTCTTTTTTTAATCACTGTTCCTCATAAGCTATCTCCTCCATTTTTGTAACTGTCTTTCACAAACCTTTGTTACAAAAGAGGGTGAAAAAAGATATCAAATGTTTGGATTACCTACTAGAGAGAAAATCCAGTAATGCAGGCAGGTCCGTTGCTGATCAATTCTGACACAAACAGGCATGATTTCTCCTATCACTTGCTAGAACACATGAGAAACAAAGTGGAGATGAGGGTGTCTTCCTCTGGAACACAAGTAGTTTCCGTCTGAAGCAGCCAACAAATAAAGAAACCAGAAAACATTACCCGTGATGCTTTACCTTACTACTTCTTTTTATTTTTACTTGCCCCAGAAACAAAAAAACAAGAGGACATGGAGCAGTATATTGAAAAAGTTGAACCATATCAACCTTTTGAAGAATCACATACAAAATACTATTTTAAATCAAAAAGTATCTGTGTTGTGCTTTGGACCAGATTGCCAGCTGATGTAAAACAGCTCAGCTCCTTTAATCATATGGGGCTACGCCAATTTACATCAGCTGAGGATCTGTCTTATAATAATATGCGAAGCAGGGCTTCACCACATACTGTACTGAATGTTGGAAAACATCCTGTACTTAAATGCATGCAGCTCTTTAACTCAGAGTATGAGACTGGCCACATTGTTTGACATAAGGGTTAGTTTTCAGATAGCAAAATTTCAGTTGCCAGGTGCCAGAGGCAATTTATCAGACACTCATAAAATAAAGATCAAAAAGCCCATCAGTCTCCCACTGCATCTGGGATCTAGGAAAGAACACTTACAGCCCCCTATCCTTTAAACAGCTCTCACTTAAAGAGCTCACTGTTTATAATAACAAGAAAAGGAGAAAGGGGTCAGGTCAAAACCAGCAGAACAGCAGGTGGTGTTATAAAGGTTTTTTCCGCAGTTAAAACTTCTGTGAAATAGTAGTTCAAATGTACTCATACAAGCCTGTTTCATATTTTTAATTTGTATTTTTAGATAATTTCTGGTTATTAGAATACAAGTCACAAATTACTTGACCTCTTTTTCTCTGCTGTTTACTCCAATATGTTACAAAAATAATCATGAACAATTTCCTTTCATGCTTTCCTTTTAACTGAAAGCCCTTGTTACACACTACTGAACTCAGGTTTTAGATCCAGAACCAAAATTCCTCCAAAGTTCAAAGGGGTTTCAGAGTAATGTTCCTGTTCATAATCACCTTAGCTGGAATGGCACAAGATGAGAAGTTTGGATTCAGATCTGAACTGTACTATTGTTTAATATTTAATGAGCACTTGCACTCAGTCTTTGCTGAAGTCAGAGATGTGAACCTTGCCTTCTGAAACATCTCAATGTCAAGACTCTGGTGTTGCCCTCAGGTCTCCTTGGTGGGAGGGGAGAAGTATCTCCCCACTTTCAAGGAATGTGCCACATTCTGCTTTGAGTCCATCTCTTATGACACCCTTCCTCAGAGTCAAAATAGCCAGTCTCCATCAGGTAAGAATTAACCACACATGTTGAGAGTTGTCATCAAAAACTCACGTAAGAACATCCGTCAAATGAGATAACGTATATCGCTCTTCCAGAAAGGTCAGTGAGTGTCTCATGAAAGCCTCATCTCTAGTTTGCAACTGACAGTGACAAGGTGACAAATTGGATCTACTAATTAAAATATAGCATTACCACTGAGGGCACAAGATCAGAGTAGGTATCCCCCTGATGTACTAAACACCTCTGCGAATCACAGAGCTTACAGAGCTCCCAGAGGCGTCAGTATTTAATGGCACTGAACATACTGAAGCAGAGGGAATAGAATTTGTTTTGACTAACTTTAATCCCTTCATTTAGGTACCTGCCTAGGCTCTATGTACAGTAAATGGAAAGAAAAAGGTATCTAAATTAATATCCTAAGTACAGTTCAATTTAGATATTCTGCATCATCCTGTAGAGGCGCTTGCCAGTTAGCCTTGGGAGCCCTGGCTCCCATATGAAACACCTAAATTAGATCCTTGCTGCAGGCAATGTGGATGACCTCCTTGATACAGACATAATCTTCTGTAGTGCCTGCTGTTTGCCCATGCGTCTTTTCAGAAGCATTCTCTGTTGCTTTTACCCTCCACTGAGTCTAACAGTTTCTTCACCACTGCATTGATTAATGGCCAATTATTTGGAACAGAAATGCCTCCAAGTTCACAAACTTAACACTCATAATTTTTCAAAAATGTGTGTGTTTGTCAACAGTTGCTGCACATGGGTTTTGAAAATCCATAGGAAAGAAATGGTGTGTCTTGGACACAAAAGTAGAATTATTATTCTTAATAGTGACCACAATATTGTTACTATACATCAGCATTCACTGAGGCTAGTACCCCTAATTTTCTGACTGCTATCAAGCTTCCCAAACACCTTGTCCCAGAAATCATTTTTCTATTCCAAAGCATAAGTCAGGTCTCCCATCTGCTTTGGACATACATTCAATAAAAGCTTACTTGGCCTTAATCCCAGTCACTGAATTCTGTGTGGTATCCAGTATAGTGTATGCATTATTTTGAAATGCTGTAATATTGACTATGTTATCTTTGCTTTATAACTGTGATCCCATGGAGCTTTCCTTTGTATTTCCAGCATTCATTTCCCAGGCAGTTTTATGAAACTGTAATGAGGTGCTATTATTAAAGCCTATTAACTTATACAGGCTTGTTGCCTGATGAGAACTCAATTTTATTTTCCTTAAGTTGCAGGCCAGATTGCAATCAAGTAGTTTCTCCAGCGAGCATCCCAACAAATTCATCACTCTATTTCTTAGTCTGAGATAATGCCACAGTACAGACCAGGCCAAAAGTTTTCAAAGTTCGAGCAAAGACGTATTTACTCTTTTCACACTAATTGGCTGCAGTAAGGTAATTTTTCCTTCATTTTATTGTTTCTTCTTCTCCTCTTTTTCAACTTTACTCCCAGAAATAACACCGAGATATTTATGGATTCCGCTGAGCTCATGGGGTTTGATTAAAATTTCTACATAACTGAATAATTTCTTTAATTTATCTCTTCTAGAAAGACCAGCATTAGGCTTGTGCAGCATGCATAGGCATGAGACCACACAAAGGAGGAGGTTTTGCATTCCAGGTCACCATCTCCAGGGGCAAGAGCAGAGCAAGGGCTGCCAAATCGGTTAGGTGGGCCCCAGCTCCGCCCTGCAGCTGTTAAAGCCCTCCCACACACTGTCAGAGCCATATTTTCCCACTCCTCACTGACATCCAGAGCTGTGCTGAGCATGGAAACCTGCCCAAAGCACCAAGGTGTTAGGCATTTTTGCTAAAAAAGGGCTGGAGGAAGAGAAACACCTTGCAGTGAAAGCACAAGGCTGTCTGGCTTCACTTTCTAGTCCTGTTGCACATTGATGGTCTGACCTTGCACTTTACTCCCTGTATTTCTATTTTGTTTTGACTTTTTGTTTCATAAAGCAGGAGAAAACGATTTCTAACTGTGATCAGTGGAGAAATACGGCAATCATACTGTGCTTAGGTCATCAGCATACTGTGTAAAATTAATGCAAAATGTAAAAAAAGAGGGGAACTATTCAGTATAGACTAGGGACTGCAAGCACCAGATTCATTATGAAATAATACTGTATGTTTTGCAAATATTAATTATTCAGCAGCTAGGATATGTGATTCTGCTCTTACTCACCAAAGATGGTATTTCATACATACTGGGCTCCTGAGAAAATATTATCAGCCTGAATCACAAAGAACAACATCTTCTGGCACTCTACATATCTCATGGGATTTCTTAATTGATATACTTGCAAGTGTCCAAAATGTACAGACTTTTGGAAAGCTACTTTCATTGAGCTGGAATTCATCCTAAATTTCTTTGACACCCATCTAATGACATCTGAGGTGATGTAGCAAGTTCTTCACAAATACCAGACCTAAGAGAAAAGTGCTACTTCAAGTTGTCTCAGTGGATAGGACATTAATGTGATGGCTAAGCAGCCCTTTTAGCCAAGGATCCAGTGAACCTAATGTGGGCATCTAGTCTACATTATACTCCTAAATGGGCAGTCACTCGAAAGAATGTTTCTAAATTTCCCATGCAGTCAATGGAGAAAACATGGTGTCTTTGAAGGTCTCCTTTGAGAGACTCAAGGTCCTTAATTTTAAGCACAACAAAATGGCAAATACGACTCCTTCCAGAGCAGGCATGGGTTGCCCAGGCAGGTGATGTAGTCTTATAAAAAGGCCTTCCTATGACACCAAAGAGTATCACTTCACATAGGAGTCTCTCATATCTGTTTTTAACATGGCTTTGCCTGTGTATCTCCTTAAACCAGCTAAGAAGGCAACCCTGAACACAACAGCAAAACCTCGAGTATCAAATTTAGAACTTTATCTATGATTTTTCTGCAAACTGAATTAAAGCCTTCTGCAAAAGATCATCTGAACTGTTGTGTAACACACTACCTACATTTTCTCTCATAATGTTTCATGATAATATACTAGGTTTTTAACCAATTCATATTTAATTATACACTTTAAAACTCCATGTTTCCTTAGCTAAGCTGCTCCAAACTTTCATCAATTATAGCACAGATCAAGTTTCGCACATCGTTAACTTGGAGGAGTAGGGTTTAAATCAGAATTTGTGAAATTAAAACTTTTATGTGCATTGGTATGCAGCTAGATAGCTCTTTATATGACATTTTTGTATGGATAAAAAATGACATATCTATTTCTGATGTGAACCCTGTCATTAAATCAAGTCAATTATTCCTTTTGGTATTCAAACTTCTACCAATTCTTCCCAGTAGAAGCCAGGTTCAGATCTTGGCTGCTTCTTTATGCTAGCTCTGTGATTTTTCTCAGCTCTAGCTTTTCCACTCATTAAAGTCATAGCTAAATTCTCCTTTCACTCCTGTCTCTTCCCCAAATGCCTTCACAAGCATGTCTGACATGTCTTACCATGTCAGAAGCTAGCTCCACACTCACATCAACTAAAGCTCTGGAATACAGTTCCCACCTACCACTGAAGCCTTCCCTCTGCCCATTCCCACGGTCTCTCTCCCAGCACCTCCCAGCCCTTTAGCCTATCTGCTCCAGCTGGCTTCTTTCCTGCTCCCTGTGGTCCTCAGGAGCTGCCAGCTGGCTGTCTCTCTTCTTCCTCAGAAAATTAGATACTCTTGCTGTCCCCACTACTTAATACAGTCAGGTTCATGTAATTCTATCTCAGGAGGAGAGCTCTAAATTCATCTTCTTGCTCTTGCTTCACTATTGATGTTTCTGAAGCCAGACTCTGGCAAAAAGGAAATCAAAAAGTTGTACACAGTTCTGATTACAGGCATAATGAACTGGCTCATGGACATCAGCTGCCGGATGGTCTCTTAAGTTCCTTGATGATTTTATGAACACATCACCAAACACAGATTTGCCTGCAGCTCCAAGTCTTCAGTTTTTTATTTGGGACACAGAAGCATACTAGTTTTACACAAAGCTAGTGAGAAAACATCCAGAGTTGTCATTAAAAAATGGGAAATATTTTCTAAAAATGTTGCCAGAAAAATATTTCATTTACAAAAAGCTGCCTTTCTCTCTCCACAGTACTTGAAAGTCAAAACTGGCCATGCAGTTTGGTGTAACATCTTAAGTAGCTATAGAGTTTTTGTTTGAGAGTGTTAATATCTAGTTTACAAATTGCCAAGTGTTGAACTTCTAATGATATGGTTATTTAATGTTTCTAGACAAAGGGAATTACTTTTCTCATATGTTATGAGAACTAATCATCATGGGAACAAAAGGAAAAGTTGGCTACTGAAGTAGAGGAACTAACAGATCCATTACTTTCCTGGAAATGTTTCCTTTTAGTTGGCTAATGTGCATTATGACCTAATGATAATGCTGCACATGTCTCTATGGAAATGATGACCTCTTTCTGTCCGTTCTCTGAGCAGACAGACAAAATCTATCTCCTTTTCAGACACCACACAGAACATTAGTATGTTTTACCCTATATTTACACTAGAACTGGGTGCTAGGACAGCTCTGTGATTTCCAAATTGCACATGGTTCATGTCTGGGCCATTCAGCTTACAGCCCTCACCCATTTATATGGCCATACCCACATGTAAAACACTCTGTTCTTTGAATATCTTTCTCATCCTTTTTTATTATCTACACAAGAAAGTTGTCCTCTTAGAAGACTTATTTTTAAAGCATCTTCTGGGAGTGAACTTCATTTCATTGGCGGATGTAAATGAAAAGCCATTTAATGTCCAGTTCCCCCTGTGCCTTTCTCCCAGATGGTGTTCTGAACCTGTATTACATTTGTTTCCCCTGTTCAAATAAGGGACAGGTCATCCTTACTCATCCTGGGATCATCTTATTTTTGACACCCATTATATGTTAGAGGGTTCAAAGGACTCAGTCCAGTCTTTTATCTTATTCCCAATCAGTGGGGAAAACTTTTCTCATTCTAGAAGTGGTTCCTCTCTCTTATTTCACTCCTTCCCTCCACACACACAAACAGAGGAGGGGAGAAATACCTGGTAGCAAATCAGGACAGGATGGGGAAATTGCTTTATCAGCATTACTGTGTCCTGTAAGGTTTAAGTGGCACTACATATCCTGCAGAAGAAAGTACTCTCCATGGCTCCTAGTTTGAAGCAGCAATGTGCTTCACTGGGGATGGAGGGAGATTTAAAAAAAAAAACAACTAACCATACTTAAAAATTATTATGGCGCTGAAATTCCTCCCTTATCACACACATCACACAAATATGCTATGATGCTGATCCTGCTAATTTTTCAAAATTTGCTTTGTCCTTCAGGCTGCTAAATATCTTTTAGAGCAGGACCTGTGGAATCTGAAGAAGCAGCATCACACCTTTCAAAAAGAAATGCAATTTAGAGAATGTATTGTGCAGAAAAACATTTAAACATGGGTTCCTGAAATACTCTGTACGCGTGGGAGGGCTGCACTTGTCTTTGTATGACAGCAAATATCTAAGATGAACCATGGGACAGTTAGTGGGTTTGGTTATGTTGGATTCTGTAGAGAAACAAGAGATTAGGGTAAAGTACTATGTGAAAAGTTGAGGGCTTTACTTTCTGGTTTAGTCCGTGATTTAAAGCACTTTTGAGTAAATTTTTTCTGCGAAACACAGAAAGAAATTTTTATTCTGCCTGTTGATTGACTGCCTCTGGCCCAAGACAGTGAATGAAATACAGTTACTCTTGGATTCTGCCCAGTTTCACCATTACTGATTGATCTTCCACTGAGAAATCAGCACAAAAGGCTTGTCGTCTGCTACTGCTTGGCAGAGAGCAGATAGCGGTGTCAGGATGGGACCATTATGTCAGGAAGGCAAAAATAGACTTCTCAGAGCAACTCACTTTTAATGTTAGTTTTGCAGTTCACCTGTGGTGTTACATCCTTTATAGTTGGGAATGCTTCATTAAATACCAAGCATTGTTTAAAAAGCAGATTGCCAACTTTTTTCCTTTTCTTTTAAGTAGAGAGCCAGCAAAGTAACTGCTTGCTAGACAACACAGATACTTTAACTTCAGCAAATGTTCTAATTCTGATAGTGTCAAAGAAGAAACACATCCCTGAGAAGGACTGAGCAGAGGCTGCACAGCAGATAAGGAAATTGTGTTTTTTTTAAATGAAGCCAGAGGAAAATGGAATAAAGATAAAAAGAGTAATCAAACACTTTATAGCTGGTGGTTTTTTTCCAAGTACCAGAAATCACTGGATTAATACAAAATCAACAAGAGCCCCCCACTAAGGAACAAAGTTATCTTGAGACTTGTTTATCAAATGAAACATTCTAAGAATCTGTTTTAATTAAAAGCATTACTTCTATCTTTTACCAAATGCAATCTATTTGGCACAGCTTTAATAACAAATGGCAGGTATTTAAACAAATGGGATTTTAGCTGTGGAAGAGAGATGATATCTACCCATTTGGTTTGTTTAGAGTCCATTCACACCTTGACTGATGTCTTGTTCAGATGTAGCAAGGGAACCGTATGCTTTGTTTTGTGTTGTTTGCTCTCTCCTATATAGTAGCGGCTTGATAACTATCCAACTAGCAGAAACTTGCTTACACAATGCCACTCTCTCCCCCTTCTGGTAGGAAGAGCAAGGCTGGACTCAAAATTAAGAACAAGCCCTGTGATGAACAGCTGCAGAATTGTCCATTCTCATAAGACACAAATCACGGGTGCTGTATTAATGAGGAGTTAATTCCATTTAATTCTTCCTTCTTTTTCTCACCCACCTTCCTTTCCCTCACTGGCAGGTTCACCCCAGTCACGTACACCTGGTCAGTCCCCTGTCTCTTACCACCTTTGCACAGAGGAAGCAAAAGGGTCCTTGGGGTCCTCTACTACAGAAAGGCAGAGGTTTAGCTGTGCCATTCAAAACATACATCCTTATTTAAAGGAGCTACCTAGTTAAGTCAGTAGTTAAACTTCAAGTACTATTTTGGAGAAAAGCGTGGGAATTGAGATTTGCTAGATGTGCCCCAAAGGAGAATTTGTCTGGTTATGAAATACTCCAGCTTCTGGTATTGTTGTTCCTTTTTATTTCATAGAGTAAACACATATTGCTACTCTGATGTGCCTGGTCCTTCAAATGTTAACACACAAGAGTAAACTTTTATGGTTACATGGATCAAAGGGTTGCACAAAATTAAGAACATGCATTAAGTGTTTGCAAGATCAGGAATGTAATCGACTGTGCCCAAAATAAAAATTCAGAGAACTTAGAGAAAACTTTGCACAGATTTTCTTCATCTCGAATTCAAATGAATGTTAGAATGGCCTGAAGCTGAACATGAAACCTTTGAGTTTCCTTCTGCTTCATGAAATTTCTCTCTAAGACAAAGAATAAACAATTTACAGAAAATGAAATTTTGGTTCTGGCTCTGCAAAGTGAATGTCTGTGCTTAACTTTATGAACAAAACCTTTGATGTCTGTGGGTTTACTGTATAATGGTTTGTCACACACTGGACCTGTGTGACTTACTTATGGCTTGGCATATTTAAATGTACTTTTTTGCAGAGCACTACTGGTCTTATATGTGTAAGTTAGCTTTCATTCTAAGGGATTTTTTAAATACCTGGATATTCTTAAGCAATCCATAATATGACAATTCTCCCTTGCATTTGAAAAACATGGCTTCTCTAACACTAGCTGCTGTGCTTCACAGGCATATAATATTGCTATCAGCTGCCTATTGACTTTAAAATGTTTGATTTCTCTCTCTCTTTTCTACTTAGTAAGATTAAAGGCTTAAATGTTCTATTATACCATACCATACCTTATGTTAAGAGGAAAGACTAATTTTGGCTGCCTACAACATTCCAATCCCTATTTAAATAATATTAGCTAAAAGCTCAACTTGTATAAATGCTTAAATCTGCAGATGTAAAGCTTTGACTAACAAAGTCCTTTAAAGACCAAAATCTGCAATTTACTGCTTTTGAAAAGTCTGCCATGCTCCAGGGAGATGTACTGTTTCTTGGTGGAGTCCTGGCAGGGCTTATTGATGTATTCACGGGATCTGTTCACACCCACTGAATTTCACTTAGGAAGAGATCTACACAACATCCCTAACCACATCATTCTGAAGGTTAAAAAGCTTGCAATTAAAGACAGTTTCTGCTTTTCAGTTGTTTAACACACAACTACAAGCAAATGCTTCCATTCTTTCCGCATTGCTTTTTTCTCTTGCTGTTCAACAGGGCCTTCATAAAGGTTTCCATTTACTGGGTGAGCTATCATGTCACACAGACACAAGGGTGAGAGATGAACAGAACTGCTGACATAAGGCTTCTGTCAAACACTCATGAGCTGGAAGGACAAATTAGACAAATTAGCCTTGTAATAAGAAGATACATTCTCTGTGTGAGATACCAAGGGGAGATGACCACCTCCTATCAATGCATTTTCAACTGATGACTGGAAGAGTTCAGTACCTTTTTACAGTGTGGTTTCAGGCAGCTGCTGGGATTAAGGTTATAAGCATAAAATTAAGGTCTTATGTTCTCTTCTGGGTGCAGACTCAGTAAATATCCATTCTTACTGAATTTGGTGTGTGTGAGCTGCTGCAGCAGTAGAGTATCAACTGCTCTGGGCTCAGACAGTGGCTGTGTTTCAATCTCATGCTTCAGCCTGTTGCCCAAAGAAATTAGAAAAATATTCTCTCCATCCCAGCGAACAACTTCAAAAGGTTTCTGTTTATTTGCTCATTTTCTGTTTAGCTAGTGGGTTGTTATTTTGGGTTGTTTGGTTTGGTGCATTTCTTCTACCTCTGCAATGTTACACATTGGCTGCTGCTGGAGATGTGTCAGTGGGACAGAACAGCACTCTGTGAGGATACAGAGGATTCCCTCGGCCAGCTGGGTCTTCTGCATGAAAAATAATCCACAGAAATACACATAGAGTTAGACTGAATGATACAGTCTTCCTATCTAGCATTAAGCTTTGTCAGATATATTTATATATTGGCAGTGTAAATTATAAATATAATGCCATTAAACAGATATTTTAATAATTGTTATTTTAAAACAAGAAAGCAAAATGTAAACCCCATGAACTTTATAGCACATCCCTCTTTTTAGGCAGCAAAGTTACTGTGCTTATTTAAGTATTCCTCTTCCCATACAGATTCACTTGCCATTTCTTCCATGGCTTAACTAGATCCTGTATCTGCTATGCTGAATGACTGACCCACATATCTATCCACTGTGCATGTATTTTACCATCATTAGTTATGGGTGAGATCACATCCTGATCACAGGAAGCCCATTAATTACTCTGAAATTGTTTCAGTCTTTCCTTAGAAGTCAATCTGAAGCTTTGCTTTGGATGGATAAATACATCCTTATGGGTTTTTCTCTTAAAACTTATGTCTTGCTTACAACGATGTTCCGAGGGTAAGCAGTAGCCAATCGAGTTTTAATGTGGCACTGTAAATTTATGTGTTCCACTATGCTTTGCAAGCACAAAGCACTCTAGCTGATGATCTACATCAGACTATACATATGGCAAGCATCAAGAAGCTATTAAACCTGCTGCCTTTTAAAAAACACCAACAAACTCTGGTCATATTAGGTGTTGCATACAAATACCTAGTTCCATACAGTCAATACAGTGTATTGACTATCCTGTCAAACCTGGACTTCTTGGCCATTAAATGCCTTCCAGCCCAGTCCCCGCCACATGTGGTGGGTCACCCTTTAGATGCCACCTGTCTGGGACAGTCCATTTGTATACTTCATTGTATAGCCAGAAGGCATACCGGCATTTCATCAGGGTACCTGAGGTGGTCCCTAGGAAGATGGGAGATGTGTTGATCACAGAAAACATGTTTCTGGCCACTCTTGGGAAACTTCTTTACAAGTAATAGATATAACCACAAATTCTGGTTGTATTAGGAGTGTCTTAGGAGACAATCATTAGGAACTACTGCAGAATAGAGAGATACAATCGTGCCTTACATTACACATTAACATCATACTGTATGTTGAACAATTCTACCTACTCAGATTGCATTTGAAATTTCTGTGTGTAGTACTTTCCAGCTTTCTTACAAGTACTGAAACAGATCTTGGTACCCACTGTATTATTTTTCTTTTTAACTAATTAGATCTGCTATTTTTTGAATTATCTGCAAAAAGACCAGTTACTTTGCTTCCCATTTAAATTAATGATTTTAAAGGACCATATTTTTGCTCAATTCTGTGCCTTAACTATTTATTATTGGTTATGTTGTCAATTACTTGCTTCTTCTGGATTTTCTACCAATTCTTCATTGCTGTAGTACTTGACTTGGTAATTAACTGTTTTCTTTGCTTAAAAAACCAAAAGACATCTACAGTCATGTGGTGGTCACCATGCTTGAATAACACTGTCAACTGAAAATATAATACTGGAATCTCAAAAGATCTCTCATACTTCAAGTATCTACATGTATTACATTCCCAAAAGGATTAGGAGTTCAAGGGGACAAAAAAAACCAACTCTCTACTTATTCATGTAGGCATGATGTGCATAGTAGAAGCCAACCAGAACAGGCTCAGCATTACTGTAGCAGCAGACACTGTTGCCAGAGGGGAAAGGAAGCTGATCAGTAATACTTCTGGAAAATTTTTATGTGCTTCCTTCCAATGCTCAAATGTGCATGCTCCATGAAGCCTCAGAAGGACATGTCTACACTGCTCACTGATGCTCTGTCTGAGGGTTCAAATAGAGCTTGCTTCCTTTCTGTCTAAGGAGAAGCTTCAACCTGAGGGAAGAAGCTCCAAAGGCTTCCCCAAAATTTGTTTTATGCAGAGTTCTTTCTTTACATAAGGCAAAGATAAAAGTTTATCTAATGATGGTCTACTATGATAGACAGGATTATCTTAGGCTTGGCTGTTAGGATACGCTGTGCTGATCTACGTCAGTATCATGTTAACTTCATGCCAACTTTAGAGATGCTATGGACTCTGATAGTGAGACACAGGACGGGGGATACAAAACCAAATTGAGAACAAAGACAGGCTTTTTTTTTCTTTTTTTTTCAGTGAGTAAAAGACAATAAATAGCAAAACTGATATTCTTGGTGATTCTTGATTTGGAAACCAGACATTCTTACTATAAAGTATGTGCAAGAAGAAGAACCCCAGATTGGTTCCACTGCATCTATATATACCTCCCACTGTTTTCATCACTAAGGATTGTGACAAGCTCTCTCCTCTATTTCTGTCAGTCTTTCTCACAAACCCTTATGACCTTTCCTTCTTCCATTGTTTTATGCTTTTAAATTGCTCTAAGTCTGAAGGTAAAAGAGAACACCTAAATATATAACTGATACACCCATTCACCTTGGGATGAATCTGTTCAGATGGCATCATATTCCTCATAATCACATGTTCCTCGCTCCAACGCATATGGCAAGCAGCTCTACCATAAGGCTACTACTTACAGTTTATACCTGGGAGACTCAAAAGTTTGAAATTCAAACAACAAAATAACAACTCTGACTTTGTCTTAGTAAGAGCTAATTTTAATCAATGCAGAAGCAAAGAAGACCAATGAGAAAACAGAAATTAAGCAAGAAATAACATTTTCCCTGTCTTTAGAAGATGCTATTCCAAAGGAAAAAAACACTATTAGCCCAGATCTGTGTCCAAAAGTGCTCAAGAAATGGCCCAAGTTTCTGATCCCAGGGAGTGAATAAAATGCATCTGGCATAGTCAGGCAGCAGAGTGGTCTATAAATAACATGCAGACTTTAAGTAGCATTTTTCATCCAGATATTTTGAAGCCCTTAACAGAGGCATGTAAGGTATATCATCCCCATTTTATGTGACAGAAAAATCAAGATACTGTTAATTCACCTGCCTAAAGATAACTATTAATTTCACCTAAAGGACAGGATCAGATTTATGGCAACCCAAGAAGCTGAATCTTGTTCTTCTATTCACTCATTCTACAGTTTTTCCCCACTGCGGCACATGTCAGATTATGTGATGAAGGAGAGGCCATGGGACTGTATAGGGCACCCTTCTGCCATTCACACTGCAGCTGCATCTGGCCCTGCAGACTAATAATGCCCCAGCAACTACAGTTCTGGTGAATAAATGAAGAACTGCTGAACACTTTGTCTGCAGAAAATCTTTAAATCACAAAGTCAGATGTTCTCTCAAACTTTCTTTTTTAAAGACCATGAGCTGAGATTGCCAAGACTGCGGAGACGGCAGAGACTGAAACAAATCCCTTACCTGTCACAAGCTCCCGGCACAAATTACTCAATACAACAGGAAATCCTACCACACAGCAACACATAATGGTACAATGCCTGGTTGAAAAGAGCTTGCCTCCCACTCTCATGACCGTCAGAACAGAAACCTTTCAGCATGACTGCTCAGCACACAGCAATCAGCCAATGCTATATTTAGACTAAGAAACCTTTCACTCCTGCAGCATTGAGACTGGAAATTACATTGCATACAAACCCCAGAATTAGCTCCTTGACTTCATTTGCTCTGCTAAAATACCACCTGCTTTCTCCTTCCCTCCTAATGTCTGACTTTTGGTAGCCAACATATAAAACTTTTTCTCTAATTGAAATGGGAGTGTGGTGGCTGAGTATTTTCTTGGCACATCTATCTATTCATGCTGGAGCATTATTGACACGTTCACATTTACTGACAGTTGTGGGTTTTTTTCCTTTCTCTTTTTTAAACTTTAAACATCTGCCAGTTTGAAGATACTGCACCTTCTGTTTACAGCAATACCCCAGCTATGGAAATGCAACCTTAGTTTATTTTTCCTACCCCATAGTCCCCCCTACAAAAAAAAAAAAAAAAAAAAAAAAAGACCACAAACAAAAACATGCCTTTTCCAATTTTTTTTCAGTTAATAGGGAAAAAAGGCCATGATGTACTGAAGACTAGTGAGTAGAAGCACAGAAACAGATTTAATCAGAACATTTTCTCTCTTCCCAAAGCTTCCCTGCTACCATTTCCAATGGGACTGTTCATAGCAGTCTACAGCAATGACTATTAAGAAAACAATACATGCTATTCCAGTTCACAGTACCATGGGATATGACATAACTAAGCTGCTTGCTCTGCTGCTCACGTTGTTGCTGTTTATCATGTTATATTACTTGTCTTGCTATAACACCAGCAATTGCCTGGTGTCAAAAGATTTTTGGAAATAACTTAAATAGACCTTCAGTTGCAAGTTTGGTTTGAAAGGTTTCACCCCTGAAAATGGAAATGCTTTGAAGCTACACTGATGATTTCACACATGTAGCCTCTGTAATATAACATCATCTTCCTGTTATGGCTGAGACGAAGAGATGCCAGGTTGCAGAGGCCAGAATCTCTTCTTCTTCATATCAGTAACCAGGAGATCATCCCAGAACATGACAGGCAGCTTCTTGGTGAATGCCAGTATAGGAAAGAGAATCAAAATCCAAAACAGTTGTGAACCAGTAGGATATCCAGCAGAAGTGCTCATATTGGGAAGTGGCCAGGACATGGATACTAACAAGATAAATCTGCAGAATATGCTCACTTTATTGCTAACTCATCTTTGTATTTCCCTTTCTCTTCTGCAAGCTTATTGCCTTTTGATGGTGTTTTCCAATAGCACTGTAACTTTTCAATGTACAGGCCAATGGGCCACAGTGTAAAAATAAGAGAACGGTGAAGCCTGGTTTTTGAATACTTCCAGATTTCTGGGGTGTATCCTTCCATTGTTCATTTTAATAAGTATGTAACAGTGGGATGATAGAATGGATCAGGGCCGAGGACGTGCTGAAGGGAAGTGTAGCCACCCAGTGGTCAGTCAGCGCTAAGTTACCCAGCAAGTACTGCATGGAGCCCAAAGAATTTAAGGTGGTTGCTCCTTACAGTCCATTTGCAGAAACAACACAGGATGCAAAATCACTTTACACTTTAGTGACTATACTTTGGCTTCCATAAGATGAAAGGAAAGACTTTGAAACTTTAACATAAGTCATCCTATTAGCAGGAAAATTACTATACTGGAGAAATATATAATATTCCTATGATGTTATGTCAACTTTGCATTCTAGTGCCTTCTAAGCCCAACCTGAGATCAAAGCTTGATGATCAGGGTTGATTCAGTGATTTCTAATGAATGGAAACTTTGTCCTCGATGGTTTTAAATTCAGACAAAGAGGAAATGAAAAATTGTTAGTGCCACTAGTCCTCTAAACCAACAGAGATATCTATTCCCAAAGCACTTATGTGACCTTCAAGGTCACCCCAGGTGGCTACGATTAATTGATGATGTGAATCTCTGTGTCCTGTGGTTTGATCTAGTGTCATTGTCACATGGCTTTATTTCCTACACTGTGCATTCTGCACTGAGAAGCTCATTGATTTAAATTCACACTGCCTTACATTGTCTGAGTGGCTACCAGGGAAATCACAGGAGCTTGAAAAACTGACACACAAACACACACACCCCATATTAGCAAGTCAGTAAAGCTTTATCTTTTGGGTTGTAGATATCTTTGGGCACTGAATTGTCCATATAAAATATCATATCAACTACATGTTTCTCAGATATGTCATAAGTGATTTTTGTAAAGTGGTTTCAGATGATTAAAAAAGAGAGATCAAAAAAGATGAGCGAATTAACATTATGTTAGGACATTTGGTCTCAAAGGACCATGACTGATAAAGAATTATTTTATTAGGAATGGGCTGATAGTGTCCAGATAGCCAGGTCAGGGTTGTAACTTAGGTTTCAGAGCAATTTGGACAAATGCTCAGACATATTAGCAGCAATATCCTCAGCTGATTTCATGAGACTCAGGAACATCTGAAACAGAGAATAGGCCCCTTCCAGTACTGGATTCATCTGCTGTTTTGATGCTAAACATAGATAAATAAAATAAAGTACAGAGAGGTAGGATTGGAAATTCTATTCAGGTCATCTTTACTTTTCAGCTTTAATTAAAAATATAATTCCAGTTAATTGGAGGTTGCATACTCTGCAGTGTTTCCAACAAATCCTGCAAACATAATGGAATCTCAGTAGTAAGCAATAAATAAGCATGTTGAATGTTGGATTCTCTGTGGTGAAGTCTTCAAAAAAACACAATCATACTCTCTGTGATTCTGCTATTGCTGAATGGTAAAATAAGCCCCATTGACTCAGGCTGAAAAATCAGCAGGTCAGCATTAAGCCCTTTTGAAAATCTCTACAACCTCTCTTCCTTTGCACAGAATTAGTTTGCATAATTAACATAATAAACCTCATTATTCTAAGCAGAAACACATCTCTAATTATTATGTTAAAATAGATCTATATTGGGAGATGTTGAGGAAAGAGAGGATGAACCATAACTTCCTTTGAAGCTTCTTCTGATCATTGTTTAGTACCTGCTGCTGGACTATGTAGATGATGGATCCGATCAACTGTGGCAGTTCCTATAGTCTTCTTCCCCAAGTATGTTAAGCAGAGTTTTCCAACTGAAAAATCTCCTCTGAGAAGGAAGAGATAAACTATGTTTACAATTAACTGAAACATACTGCCTTTCATTCATTCATTCACTTATCTTATTTATTTATTTATTTCTCTATTTATCGGTATTCCTAGTAGGTAAGATAGTACCAGTTGTTTCATAAAACTGAAAGATAACCTTCCATAGCTGAATCCCCTTTTCCAGCATTATTCTCAGGAACAGGCTCAGAATCTTAGGAAGCTGTTCATAAATATTTATCTCCCTTATTCAATCAGCTCCTGATCTGTTGTGAACCCACCTAAGAAACAGATTTCACTCTACAGCTTTAGAAGGTTTTTCACAGTGAAAATGTCATGTGAAGTTTGAGAGGTGAAAAGAATAAGGTTCAAAACAAAACATAATAGTTACATAAACTTTTTAAAAAAAACCCAACCAAACAAAAAAAGACAAAACCTAATAGTCCTAGTAACAGTCCTCAAAAAAACCAAAGCTAATTCAGTCTGATTTTCTGTGGCTTGGAATTTCAGGGACAGATTCTCCAGTACCTCAGAAAGGGTTAACAATGACTGACACTCTTTAATTCATCATGTTTTTATTTATAAGGCAAATCCTTTGACAATCACATTCCAGCCTTCTCCTCAGAGAGGACTTTCAAACAGAGCCTACCTGAAAACTCCAGAAGCCTAGTATTTTCAGTAAGTCTATCTGAAATTAGCCAAGAATTTCAAAAGCTGTCAGAGATACGAACATGTCATCCCATAACCTTTGCTTCCACTGGAAACAAATAGAAAAACAATTAAAAAAAAAAAAGGTAAATAATAACTGTTCAAAGAACTTCCTGAGTTTTGGTTCATTTTTTAACAATGTTTGGTGGAAAATGGACTCATAGCAGACTGTTTTATACAACTCTATGCTGGGTTGCATCACAAGTGTCATCATCAGATGAAGGGAGGGAATTCTCCCTCTCTACTCCACTCTCATAAGACCCCACTTGAAGTACTGCATCCAGCTCTGGAGCCCTCACCATAAAAAGTGAGTTCAGAGGGAAGATCTTAAAGCAACTTCCAGTACCTACACGGGGCCTACAAAGAAGCTGGAGAAGGGCTTTTTACAAGGGCGTGTAGTGATAGGACAAGAGGAATGGCTTTAAACTGAAAGAAGGGAGGTTCAGATTAGATATCAGGAAGAAGTTCTTTACTGTGAGGGTGGTGAGACAGTGGCACAGGTTGCCCAGAGAGGTTGTGGATGCCCCATTCCTGGAAGAGTTCAAGGCCAGGTTGGACAGGATTTCGAGCAACCTTGTCTAGTGAAAGGTGTCCCTGCCCATGGCAGAAGGGGTAGAACTAGATGATCTTTAAGGCCCCTTCCAACCCAAACTATTCTGTGATTCTATGATTTTTTACAGACAAAGTAAGTCCAAGACAAGTGATGTCCTTTCGACTACTTGTAGAAACCATAATCTTCTAACCTTAAAGATTAATTTTTGCATTCTCTAGAGCTGTAAGCAATTTTTGCTTACGGCCAAACCAGGTCTGGCTGCAACCACTACATTTGCTTCCAATTGAGTAAAGTGAAACTTTTGTGCAAGTGTACTTGTACAGAGTTCCTGAATGATGTACATTAGTGATCATTCCTTCCTCAGCTGGGACAATAATTTGAAGTGGGGTCTGAATCAACCTTCTTGGAAGCAAATAACCCCATTCTTGCATTAATTTGGAACCCAAACCCAGATGCAGCTCTGAATTTCACAAATGAAATCCCTCTGAACAGTGAGCAGAACTAAAGCTTCAGACCAGATCACCCAAATTCAAGGATTTTAGAATACAGCTCGTTATTTTGTGGTTTGGACCCCAGTCTCTTTCTAGAGATATTTTCAAGGTTAAAAGCTAGTAACAGGCAAGCAAGTTTTTCTCCTCAGAAAATATTTCTATATATGTTTCAACTGGTCAAATTAACCTATTTGAAACACATTTGTAATTTGCTGCGACTGAGTGACCTGATTGTGAGGCTGTATCTGATCATTTGCAGACCCTGTTAAATAATAGCTTGTGCATGACTTTAGCAGATGGTTTAGCTAACATATAATTTCTATAGGTATATAAAATAACATTTTGAATAAGAAAGCATAATGGCCTCAAGATTCTCTCTTCATTTTTGCAAATTCATTTACCTCTAGCTGTTAGAGCAGCAAAGGACCATACAGTGAAAATTATGATACGGGTAAGCTAAGCTGAATAATAACACTATTTAAGTAATACTCCAGAAACTCTACTTATGTGTGTATAAAAACAAGCATTTCACAGTTTGCTACAAAGAGGGAGGTCTAATATTTCCAGATCAAGCAAAACAGTTTGATCAGCACTGATTTGGTCATGGTTTTAAATATCTGCAGTCTCCAGAGAAGGTTTATTTTGACATAGCCATCATTAAAGCTGATCTTTAAAAAGCATCAGCAAACAACTCTACAATTTACTTTCAAGAGATAACATATTTTAAAGGATATGCATTGTCAAAATAGAGAGGCAAGACTTTGCTCAACAGCATTTGGATTTCATTCCAGATGATAAAGAAACAATAACTGGGTTAACACCTTATGTTTTTCAGAGTTTGGAGGGAGAAAAATTCCAGACCATAACTTTAAAAGTAGTTATTCACCCTACACTTCATCTGTGGCAGACTGAGGGAGTTAGAGGTCCTGGAGAGCAAGAGGCTACTCTGCAATACCATGAGGGCACTCCAGGGTGCCCCTTGCAATCCTCATTCCAAGATGGGCACCCCAGGCGCATCCATACTGCAGAAAAGATATGCTCTGCAGTTTGCCCCCAAATTTTTCCCATCACTGAATAAACTGGAATGATATGTGATATTCTCTCTACCTGTGGACCTGCACTTCCTTTGGAAGGAAATCCTGATGCACAAGTAAATGAAACACAACCCCATCTACTCCTCTCACAGAGCTGGAAGGAGGCCATGGTGCCGCGTGAACCAAGCCTGCAAGTTTTCGCTGGAGGACCTGTCAGTCCTATCATGTTGGCTCAGCCAAAGAGCCCCTATGGGAAGTTTCTGCTTTGAATCATCCCGTGGAAGAATCCACCACTTTCTGCCAGCCATGGAGGAAACCTAGGAATATCAGTTTGCTGTGGCTAGAGTTAGCCTTTTTAATCACAGAGTTAGCCTTTGTTATCACATTTGTTAATAATTTATACTCTATTAATGGCACTTTGTTCAGCTAATATTAATTCTGCTGTGAACATCAGCGAATGTCTTGCGTGCAGGCTTGTGGGTGTTCTGCATGTGTATTGATGAGAGAATATGTCATCCTCCAGAGCAAAATGAATATATATCAGAAAGTTCTGCCAAAATGCTTCCTCAAATGTGTTTTTCTTAAATATTGTAAGCCACAAAAAGGGGATACAACTTTGCAAAAATGTTTACAGTTCCCACTCCATTTTTAATTTCCAATCCGCCTTACCTCCTTAAATCCCTTCTCTCAGTACTTAGGATGCTGTAATTGTCCAGTTCAAGCCTAAAGCCAATCCAAAATCATTAACTAGTGGGAATAGCTCTACAATTTGACATCTATGAGTGTGGCAGAAAGAATCCCCACTACTGTCAGAAAATACAAAATAACAATCAATTCCAGCAAATGAATAAAACTATCAAAACATATAAAACTATCACTGCCAGTCCTGCAACACCCACAGACATAAGTCTAATTTATATGAATTGTTCCAAGCCTCATTTACCAAGGAAAATTGCTGTCATTACAGATACATCAGTGAGGTGGTCAGAACATTTTTGTTCTACTTTTCAAATTAGAACATATTGATTACTCCATTCAACATTTTTTCAAGGGGAAATGCTGGCTTTGGGAAATGAATTGAAAAGCATCTGCAAATGTTTTTTGAAGTAATTGAGACTTCATCTCCAGAAATGACCATTCTATGGCTCAAAATTACTTTTAATAGAGAAATATAAGCTACTTAAATCACAAAGTATATATTGAAAACAATCAAAATGTTCCCAAATTGCCAAAACAAAAAGTTGCAGCTGATCTGAACCAAACCCATATCTTCTGGATTTACAGCCCATGATGTTTTTAGATTCTGACTTCTTTGTCTTGATTCAGAACATAAACATTTTTCCATACTGTTGCATTTGGCCAGAATGTGAAACCTATTTCCTGCCTGTTTCTTTTTTACTACCATACTGATGGCAGTTCTCCTAGCACAGTCACAGCTGTAAGATATTGGCTCTACTGCAACTGTAAGACTGCTTTTGCCAAAATACTTCATGTTAGTTCCACAGACCCAAAAGATAACTGTTCTGCAAAACCAATGTTTTTACTTGCTAGGATAACTGTAGATACATAGTTTTAGACAGACACACAAAAATCCCTTAGATCTAGCTTGTATTATGGTGTTAGCCATAAATTTGAAGAGTAGATTTTCTCTGTTTGCATCAATGACTCTACTTCACTGAAAGTATTCCTGTGATTCACGAAGTGCAAATGGTCTTAAGGGTCCCATGTGGGAAATTTTAATGTTAGCTATAATCCATACTTTAATAGTTGAATATAGTAATAGGAGATGCACTAATACCATGGAAATGCTCTTAAATATTCCCTGTTCCAACCAATGCCAGAATTATGAGATTTTAATAGACTTGCTGTATTCACTTTGCTAATTTTATGTCTTATTCCTAGTCCCTTTGTGAGCAGTTTTTTCCTGCCCCAGTTGCTGTCTCAGAGCTCAGGTAAGACTGCTCGAATGCTGTCTCTGCTCCAGCATTTGGATGTGGGGAAAGCTGAAGAGGGACCACGTACCATATTCCTTACCCCCAACTGGGTGTGCTCCTACTTTCCCAAGCACGATGCTATAGCAGAGGAGAGTAGCCTTCAGTGGGATTTTATGGCACACCTACAACAAAAAGCAGTTGGGGTTTATTCTTGTATTTTGATGACAGCTGGTATGTCTGCAAAGGTAAAATTTCTTCTCTCCATAAGGAGAGTGGCTGTGTTGAAACAATTTCCTGGAAGCCACATCTGTTGCATGAAATCCCTACAGCAGGTCTGGGTACGGCTGGGAAGAGCCCTGCCTGGCACAGCTCCATCATGCCCAGGAGCATGCTGACAGCACGGGATAATGCCTCAGTCCTTCCCCATCCTGGTGTCATTTATTAGTGTGGACCTACCTGTCCAGCCCAGCATCCTAGCAAGAGTGGGAAGAAAGAAAATTTTGCTGGAAAATGTTTCCAGGACCCCCATCCAGCAGGGAAAGACTTACTGACATGATGCCAGCCTGAAGGTTAAGACCCAGAGAAAAGTCCCTGACCCTGAGGATCTTGAAAGCTCACTAGTCCCCCATTTACAACATATACCAAAGCTTCATGATGGTGTGATATCTTGTCAGCATTGGTATCATGGAAGACTTTAATGGAATTATTTCACTTACTTCCTAAAATATTAGCACTGTAATGAATTTCAGCTTGCTTGAATGAATACTGGGATTTTTTCTATTGGCTGAGATTTTTCCTTAAGTCTGTATATACCTAGGAACAAAAATGATTTATTTCTGTATTTATTTTTTACAGCAAACTTTCCAATAAAGAGGGCAGGAAGCATGAAAGATGGAAGAGAGAGGTTCAGCATTTTTAATTTTGACCCTAGCATTGCCCCTGGACAAACCACTCATCAGCTGAGTTTGCACATGATGTAAATTTCTTAGCCCCTTGTGGCTAATGAGAGCTGCAGGATAATGAATCACATCATCACTTCAAAAGATAATATGTGCAACCCTAATGTTTTCAAATTTCATAAAGATGACATGAGGGCAGTTGGAAACCTGCCAAACTTCAGAAAAGTTATTGAGTTATATGCACAGTATCAAGGCACAACACGCATGGAGGAAAAAACAATGTTTTGTAGAAAGAGACAGAAACTGGAAAATAATATGTTAATGGATAAACAGACATACAGGGGTCCACTTTTTTGTTCTGTGACATTTCACAGGCTGGCTGTGTCTTGTGCATGATTAATTAGCCTCCTCCATGTTATGACCCTACAATTTTTATGAGATGGTAGATAATTCGGTTCTATTTACATTTCCTGTGTGTGTTTCAAACCTCTTGCAACTGCAAAAAAGATACCAGTGATCTCACACATAAGATCAGCAGTTTTGCACATTTGTTAACAGCTAGCAGCTCTCTGCATAAAGTAAGCATATGACCTAATAAAGTTGTGTAAACATACTGTCATTAAATATATGTGATAGCTATTATAATTCGATATATTCTTAGTTGTCAACAGGTTTTGGACTGGCCTCTGGGTGTTCCTACGTAGCAGTTCAAGTGGAGGTGGCAGCCAGCAGATCCCTGGAAGGCATCCTGCCAGCTTTCTGAGTGCTGGCTGCTGATAGAAGAGGGAGCTTTTCAGAGGTGAAGTGAGTGATGCCCTCAGCATGCCTTCTGGGGATGCCAGCATAGCCAGGCAAATGAATTAACTGCTGTGTTTGAGCTTGCCGTATGTGAAGATATCTCTGCTTTCCTGTGAGGCTGTCACCAGCAGTGAGGAGTCCAAAATGCCATCAGAAGCAAACTTGGTAGTTACAAGGAATTAAAACAGTAGTAAGAGTTTTCTATTTTGACTAGCGCTGAAAGATGTGGGGTTTTGTTTGTCTGGTTTTGTGTTAATACTACACAATTCTGCTTCTGCAACACCAACAATATTTTAGGACTTTATTTCAAATGAATCACAGGAAATAAGACTGATCAATTCCAGTAGCCAGGACAGGCCCCACTTCTATGTAACCTAGCTTTGCCTTTTTACTCAAGAAAAAGCTATGATGAAAACTGGAAAATAAGTCATTAGGTTTGAAGTGTAGGATTCTTTTTCAGAGCTGGTGCCAGAATCACTTCCAGGTATGACCAGAAATTGGGAACTTGCAGCTAAATCCTGGGATTTCATTTTGTTCTTCCTCATTTGCCATTAAAATGATGGACTCAGAGAATGTTTTGCAGTAGAGGTGGCAATGAGGATTACAAGCTCCCTTTTAAATATAAATCAACTACATGAAAAAAAAAAATTGAAAGGGCAAAAAGTGCAGGGCTTTTTTCAATCTGCCCTTACTTCATCACTAATCCAAATGGGTGCTCACAATTACTGTTTATGTGATATTAAACTCTAAGCCCTAAGGAAAGAAAATTTGGCCAAAATTCATAACAAGTCCTCTGTTTTGTCAGTGTGAAATACTTGATAATTTGTAATGCATTGAGCCATTAATCATTTTAAAGGGCTTTTAAATGGGCATGAAGTCCTTTGAGCCTTTCCCATACACAGACACTGGATCAGGGACCTTTGCTACAAATTACTTTTGTCTGGACTTCTAATACAAAATCAACTTGAGAACAAGGGAAATACATCACTGTTAAATTTTATTATAAGACAGAGCCATTATAACACATCATGGGAAACATTTTTGAGCTGCTCTATTAATAACAGCAGTGCCTGATTTCTTTGGTTTAAACTTACCTTTTTCACATTTTCTTGTGACACTTTCCAGATATAAATTGTTATGATGAAGAGTCATTCAAAACAAGGGGAAAAGCTGTAATTATGTTTCTCTTTTCTAAAAGAGAGTGGGGCAGGAGGGGGATTATTTTACACAGATCAGTGAAGGGCACCCTAATAAAGATTGGTCTGGAACATTTCTTTTTATGACAATTGACTTATCAGCAAGAGTCATTGTAGCAAATCTGGAAATTACATAATTGCCAGAAACTGTAGATATTTGACTTGGCAAGAACCTTAGGTGTCTCTGATTTATTATTGTAAGAATTTGGCTCTGCAAAGATGAAGAAATGTTTAATGAAAGAACAGTAGAATACAAATGAAACAGGCAGAGATCCTGTTTTCAGAGGCTATATTTAACTACATTGTCACTACTACTGTAACACAAATAAACCAAACTGAAAATGTCTGGGATGGCAAACTGGCACAAAGATCGATCTATATGAAAATACTAATTTCAACAGCTAAACACTCATCTTTTCCTCTCCATTTTGTACTACCCTTTAGGCATGTTCTTTGTGGATCATTCATTTATTAGATGTTATCCCTTTTAGGACAGGCACAATAATAAAACTTGTTAATGAGGATTTGCATTTTTAATCTGTCCTTCACAAGCCAGTGAAGTGCTTTGAAGCAGCAAATTCTAGAGGTATTAGGTATTATTAAATTCAAGAGAAATGTAGGTGACTTTAAGATTGGAGTGGTGAAGTGGGAACACTGTAAGTACTTATTTTAGGTTTGGAGGATTTGCAGAACACAGCAATTCTGAAAACACACATAATTATTCTCTGTATCAGAAGACCAGGTCACCACACAGTAGATTAAGGTGAATGTCTTTGCTTAAACCATTGGCATCAAAGAGATTTATTTTGGCAAGTCCTCCAGAACAAGTTTTCCCTTTGATAAAGTTCAGCCTGGATTATCATCTTCTCTTTAATATCTCCTTATGTTTCTTGTGTTTATCTTACTACCTCATGGAGGAGCTGCTAAGAACATCCCACAGTTTATCTGTCTTGGCATTCAGCTGGGCAGCAGCAGCTGGGATCAATGCCACCACTGCTGCTCCTCACAGCCATCGCAAAGGGAAAGAAATCCTGCCGCAGCATGAGATCGACATTCATATCTCCTAGAAGACACACATACTGGCACCACCATCATCCATTAGACCAGAAGCTTCAAGTATGCTATCAAGCTGGAGCTCCTCTGCTGGCACTTGGACAGACCACAGCTCTGCCAGGACTCTGATCATCTCAGTGTTATGGAGGAGGAAAACACCCCGTTAGAAAAAATGTTTCTGTTGAAGTGGAAAACTCAGATGATATATTTCATTGTCAGGAGCTTAGGAAGAAATATAGCAAAAAGTCACATAAAACCACCTTGTTATCTCCATATTTTTTTCTAAAAGTCAATACTGAACAGATGTTACTGGGCATGTTGGGAAAGGGGAGATATGTCAAAGAGTGTGAAGCTACCTTTGCTAAATAATAGAGATATTACTAACAATAATATTGCTCCATATTGTTCCTGTGCCATATCTGCCCTGGTACTGTTAACTACTGAGGCCACATAGGCAAAGGTGTCTCCAGAGTCCTGGTTGCAGAAATCTTCTGCTCAGTTTTGATCACAGCGTGACTGCTCAAATTAAGTTTTTTAGCAAATAGCAGTATCATACATAAGCATCAGAAAATGAAGCATCTCCAAACTATTCAGCTTGGGCTTTACAACCCAGTCAGCGTAAGCAGAAGTATCATGGCTTGTACTGTATGTTGTGCTACAAGAGCATTTCTTAATGGTCAGGTTTATGAAGGCTTTACTTTCTGTTCTTTTCTCATTAGCACCAGCTGCAAGATCATTCTCTTAATATATTTAACATGACTGTAGCCCTGCAGCACAGTCCAGCTCTGTGCTTGGACTTCCTTCTGCAGTTTACCTTCCTTTCACAGTTATATTCCACCTAGTTCACATGTCTGCATTTAAAAAAACAATGGAGAAAAGAAGCATCCAAAGACAGAATTCTGCATTAGTGATTCAGTGTGTGAGTTCTTTTCTTTTGAATGTGAGAAAGCCGTTTTAACACATATGCCTTCCTTAACAGATTTGTTTGCATTTTCAAAACCTACATTTTCTCTAGAGAAACAATAACAATTCATTTCATCTTCATGATTTATATTACAAATATATTTTACACATTTATTTCTTTATAATATAAATATTTCTGCCTTTTTTTTTTCCTTAGGTATATTGCAACCTTTCAAAATAAATACAAAGTAAAAGGCCAAGCCAGTCCTAGAACAGTAGGAAAGTCACTGGCAGGAAATGTGAAACTAAAAACATATATAATTATTATTTTAGCAGTGGCTGAGTGTAGAAAAACACACTTTAAAAGGTCTTAGATGTTGTTTTCATTCATTCTCCATAATGTCATGCAGTAAGACTCTAAAATCCAATGGCAAGAGTGAGGAGGAATTTTCAATCTCACCACTAATGGAAAGGAGATGGCTGTCCTGGGAAGGAGCTAGAGCGCCAGAAACTTTCTAGTTTTCTTACTCATTCCATACACATTACCTAGCACTCAACATGCATCCTCAAAAACTGAGAGCAGCCATTGCACTGCAAAGAGTTACATGAGCTGGAATCAGGCATCCTGGTGGTCCTGATGCTGGGCTACTCTCAGCGGCATCATGGGATGAGGAGCTGCTATCCCAGTACAGCATGGGTGCTTCAGAGTTAGAGTGCCCTTGGCAGCTGCAGAAGGAGAAATGGAGACTTGGAGCATCAATGTGATTTTAGTGGAAGACGGAGAGGATCCCATGCAAGCAAATCATTACTGTTCTGTGCTAACTGAATAAATTACTTTGCTGGTAATTCTCAAAAGAACTAAGAACTGAATAGGGTCCCTCATTTGGTGAGGTAAATACCATCTGATGCTTCCCTTGAAACTCTACATCAAGAATCACACCTATAGTTGTGTCATTTCAGATGCATCTTGACAAGTTTTGTTAGTTAGTTTTTTGTTGTGCTTTTTTTTCTTCTTCGTTTTGGGTTTTTTGGTTTTGTCTTGTTTTGTTTTGGTTTGGTTTTTTTTTTAAGAAGGACTTTAAGAACAAAGTGAAAAAAGTCTGGAATAAGAAGAGATCTTTATTTTTCTTTTCTTTTTTTTTTTTAATTGCTGAATCTATGAAGAGTTTTGATGACCTCAGTTCAATTCTAGAGCTTGAAACAGGAAGAAGTGTTTTGAAATGGTAACAGAATTTGAACTCCCTAATGATGCAACATGCCATGAGACCATCTCACAAAAAAATGTCTGAGTGGCTTATACGAAACACGTGCCTATTACAGCTTCTTACTTTCTGTAAAATATCAGAATGGTTAGTATGACAAACTTCATGGTTGCTGTTTTCACATATTTTTGCAATAACACCTACCTTTATTGGTACATATGATGAAACTGGTGTCCAAATCCTCTGAAAGATTAATTTTATCTATGTTTTTGTCATATAATTTAATTGGCTACATACCTTCTTTTACATTTCATCAGAATCACATGTGGTGCAAGGTCTGCTATAGAGAGTCTTTTTCTTGGCACCAAATAAAACCCAAGAATATGGCTACCAGTTATTTCACAGCTTCTTATTCAGCTGCAGAGTTCTCCCATTTTCAAGTTAATACATTGTTGGCAGGATATGTATTAATAACTATAGTTTAAGCTAATATTTTCCACTTTGCCAAATTTTAATTCTTTGCAATTTTTTAATTATTATTATTCTAAATTCAATGTGGACTGAGAAAAGTAATTTCAGAAAATTATTTCAGCAAAACTTGTTCTTTTGCCTCCTAAAATGCAGTATGGGAACAAAATATCGTTTGACTCAAATTAGCATTTTGAAGGTACTTTTGCCATACTTCTGTAAATCAACTTATATTTGCAAGTTCTGAGGCTTTGGAAAATTTATTTACACATGCTCAGGAGAGATAAATTTGAGTTAGCAAGAATCTGCTGAAGATGTACTCTGTACTGAGCATATTCTGTAGTCACCTGGATGCCCCTAAACCTTCTGCCAACATAGAATCATACCATAGAATCCTAGAATGGGTTGGGTTGGGAGGGACCTTAAAGCTCATCCAGTTCCAACCTGCCACCATTAATAGGGACACCTTCCACTAGAGCAGGTTGATCCAAGCTCCACCCAACCTGGCCCTGAACTCTGCCAGGGATGGGGCAGCCACAGTTTCTCTGGGCAGCCTGTGCCAGGGCCTCAGCACCCTGACAGGAAAAGAAAAAAAATCAGTAAAATCTACCCTAGAGCATAAAGAGCTTTTTTTTTTTTTTTTGATTAATGCTTTTGTACTACTCAGAAGCTATTATGCTGAAGGAAACTACAACAAAGTAGAGGATTCCCCACCACCCTACCCCACCTCTGCTCTCAGTGGTATCTTTTTGATGTTCACAACTGGCAAGGATTAATAATTTGATGAAATTCAGCTGAACTGGACATCTTAAGGGAATTATGCACAGGGTTTCTAACCTAGACGATTCTTACAGGCCCAGAGGAAATCTATTGCCCAGATATAGTGCAACTTTTTGCTGTCAAAAGAATTTGTAGGCAACAGAACATGCCATTTTCCATTTCTGAGATGGTCTGTTAAGTGTTAAAGATTTAACTTCTCTGGGGCTGTACGCAGCCCCTTATCACAGCATGTCTGCTGTGGCTCATTTGAGTGTTTTCTGTGACAGAGAAGCTATTTCCTGAAGAGTGAAATTCTTCTGATGAACATGTAGGAAAGACAGAATTTTTGCCATAGACCTTAACTCAAAGATGTCATAGAATCATAGAATCCATGTGGAAGAGGGTCATGTATAAGGAGGAAAACTATAAAACTGATTAGTCAGTGAGAAATACCATATCCAAATATCTGTGATATTATTAGAGATACAAGGATCACCAGAAAATGTGTCATTTTGGTAGGAAGTAATGGATATGGGACGGAGAACAAATGGTACCAGTAATGATAAGCACTAATTACTTCTGGATTTGATAAACAGCAGATTTCATCACACGCCTTCTGGCTGGATAAGAAGTAATGTTATTTTTACTTGATTAATACAAATGGTGAGGATATTAGAGAAGCAGTATCTACAGAGATAGCTATAAACAGCTTTTTATCAAACGACTATTAGTTGAGTCAGCTGAAAATAAATTGAAGATACTCAGTAGTATTCAAAGCTTTAAGCCAAAACTAAAAATAAAGAAAAATCACATTCATTTACATAACAAAGGCAAGTCATGTACAAGTAATTTTTTTTTTTCATTAATATCTGATTTTTTTTTATAGACGAATTACTTAAAAACTAATCTTGAAGGTCTATGGAAAAGTTGATTTTGGTTATGTGATATGACACCGTATTTTATGACTGAATAGTTTTCTTATCATATAAAAATGGATGTTATTAAAAGAATTTTAGGTTGGGGAAGGAACTACTAAATGGGACATGTGGAAACTCATTGGCTGCTGTTAATTACTCCTGAGTCATTCATTAATCTGATTTTACTTAATTTTTGTTAATGACCTTAGTAGTTCGTCAAAATCTTTCCTGATTTTGAGAAGTCAGCAAATATTATTAGGTTTGGTTTTATTTGTTTAGCAAGGTTACATGACCTTGAAAGCTAGCAGATTAAAAATGAGATGAAATATAATGATGCAAGATGGTGTCTAAAGTACAATGAATATATACTGACTGAGACACAAGTCAAGGCTTAGAAGAAGCCCAGATTTCTTCTTCCTGTTCAATTGCTTACTGGCAGCTTTTTGAAGCAGTGCATTTGGCTTGTGTCCGTTTGTACAGAGCCTTGATGAATAGGCGGTCCATAACCACCTGCAACAATCTGAATAGTACGTTCAGTATTTTGGTAAACGTAATTCCAAGAAGTCCTGGTAAGATGCTGGTATACTCCATGAAATTTTGTGTTCTTGGTTCATGGAAGGCTTATTGGAATTGCAACAGATGCACAGAAGGACAACTGGAGTCAGTGGGGAAACCATCAAAATAAGGGCTGTAAAGATTCACCACCATGGAGACAAGAAAAGCTCTGTATGCATTCATATTATTGTGAATTCAGGGAAATAGACTTGGGAAATCTTTTCTTACTCTTAATTGCATTTTCTACTTTCTGTGCAATACATTATAATATGTAGTTACCCAAATCAAAATTTAGCCAGGCACCAGATTTTCAGCCTCAATTTTGTGACTCGTGCCTCGCAGTGGGTATTGCAATAATGTTGTCAGAGGGTGAGGTCAGGGTCAGTCAGCCTTCTGACTCAGGAGTTGCACCCCAGTGTAAGTCCTGATTTACAATAAGCTTTTTAGCCTCTGCAAGCAGACAGGACAGTATAAAAGGACATGGCTGCAGGTCACAAAAACACTCAATGCAATTTAATTAAAAACCACATGAAGGCAGTGGTTGTCACTATGACCAGAAAACGAGCAAATCCGGTGATAGTGCCAGCCATCACTAGATGAAGAGGCCATTGGGAACTACCAGAGCCTTGCTCTCTGCATGCTCACGGACTTTCAGTCTGAGTCTTTACAAACACTCCACTCAATGCCCTTTCAGTGATTCATTGAGTCTAAACACATGAACAACCCTTCCAATCAACTTGAATAACCTCCCTAATGTCAAATACCACTGAACTCCACACAGTAATATACATAGAAGCCCAACAAACCACAAAATATGTATTTCAGAAGAACAGAAACTACTTGCTGAGGTATGTTCATACAGCAGGAGGTTGTCTGCCCATGAGGACAAACCTATTATCTGATACTGATAGGAACAGGCACAGCAGCATTGGGCCAGCCTAGGCTGTAAGATTATAAAGATACTTGCTAGCTGTGCTGTGCTCCTTACTGCTGCCACATTGACACACCGGTAGCCAACATAGATACTTTGAAGATCCTTGGGTGAAGGTCATTGGGTTACCTTCGACTGCAGTTCTCATAGACCTTCCATCTTTCGGTAGGCCTGTAGCTACTAGCTTTTGAGTCCGTACAGGGGTTACCAGGCATGTTAAAGTTCCTACAGCAGCTTTGGAGAGACTGAACATTAATCTTGTTTAAACGTCTTGTATTCAGAGGACTGGGTTCATTCCCCACCCACACTGCACCAGCATTATGCACACATTTACCATAGGCATTGACCTCAGTCAGCTTAGGCTCTCCATATGAAAGAGCATCCAGGGTGCAATTTAAACCTTCAGTGGAATGAACTGCCTTCTACACATACTTTTTTTTTTCTCTACAGAGAAAGAACATGACTGCATCCAACCTGGAAATTTCTGTACAGGAAGGAAAATAGGATGAAAGCAGGACAGTTTGTGTGTTTTGTTCAAAGCCAGGAGCTGAAGTTAATCACCCAGTTATCTGATCCATGGCCTACTGAAATCCAATTGCGTTTATCTTTTAGTTCTGTGATTTTATAGCACCATGGAAAATGAGGGTTGGGTTTTGTAACGTAGACACTTAAGGAACTATACATCATAAAAGCCTCCCACTGGAAACATTGCTTTTATCTTATTACTGTTGTTAGTCTTGTCATTGCTGCTCATATTGCCCTCATGGAAAATATTCAAAACAGAGACATGTAAATGCTGCTTTGATGCAAATAATACAACTCGAAAGTCACTGTCAAAGGAACTAAAAGCAGACATCAGGAGTATTTTCTACCCTGATGCATGCACATTGTGAACTGGTGAACATGCCCAAGGAACACTTAAGTTAACAGGACAAAAGGAGAAGCCATAGCACAAAAAGTGCTGGGGGCTGTGTGGGGGCCAAATGCAGGAGAGAGACTGACACAATGCCTTGCAAATGCACAAGACAGCAGCCTGGCTGTGGGAAAGCACACAGAGAAGGGCATCTGTGCAAGCCTCACACTTAAGGTTTGAGCTTGGAGAGGTCTGCAAGAATAATCTGCCTTCTACTGAGAGGATTCGAGATGGGAGGAGGGATGTCATAAGGGGAGCACCATCCTGTGTGTTCCTACAGCATCAAACACAACAGCTCCCCAAAACTTTTTAAGGCCCTTGGAAACTAGCATAACACAAACAGTAATACATTATCATCACTTTTGGTCCTTACGCATTTTCTCCCAAATGCTTAACTTGCCAAAAGGAGGGGACTTGAACCAGAAATGAGATATACATTCCCTCCAAAACAGCATCACATTGTAACTTAAATAACAGAGATGTTGTGTGCAGGTTGCTGACAGGTTTGAAGCTGTAGCTTAGAGAAGCCCTAAATCTCCTCTTGTATTTACACTTCTGGCTCCTCTTTCCCCCTCAAGAGCACTGCACTAATCACTTATAATCCTCTTCTTGGAACTGCACAGTAACTGTGCAGTCAAAAGCACTCTCACTGCAATTAAAGCTTGTCTCCTTTACTAAAAGGTATAATCACACTGTTCCACACCCCTTGCTTGGAGCAATTTGTGCATTTTCTGACTCTATCCCTAGCCTTCATTGCCTAGGAGTGTATAGAAAATGTATTTTTTTTTACATGCTGATCAGAAAGAGTCTTTGTCCTCAAGGACAGTAGCAGGAGGTCTGGCTATGTAAACAAAAACTGTGAATCCCAGTCTGCTATGTAGGTCCCATTATGTTTGAGTTACACTATAGGGTAAGGCTAGAATGAGACTTCTTACGCATGTAAAGAGGAAAGGCAGATATTCTGTTTTAGGAAAGTAGTAGATCTGTGTTTCTCAAGAGATGCATGAAAAGCCATCACTGCCACAACACAATCCAGTGGACGTTTTTGCTCTGATGGTTCTGCTTTGTCGTTGCTGCTGCTGACCAAAGCCCATGGGACAGATCAGCTGTCGCATCAGGGGCTGTGGTGTCGCTCAAGCACACACATCACTTGCTACCTTCTTCCATTTAGGAAATGAGTGGGAAACCACACTCTGCTTGAATGGGTTTTCTATATATGCCTCAGAGAGGGGAGAGAAGAAACACATCTAACAGTCTTGCTTGTTCTTTCATTTTTTAAAAACCATAACTAGCACACTGCAGCAGGGATTAAGTGATATATCTATGGTATTCTGTACAAGCACACAAAAACATGACCTAAGAATCTTTTTCAATATGATTTTCTCATTAAAGGTTTTAACCTAATTTAATACTTAACTTGAACCCTTCTGGAAGCTAGCACAACCTAACAGCTAAATCATGGGTATTTAATGCACAATAGAACATACAATTACCAGAGTGAATTTTAGAATAGTTTAACTTCTTTTGTTATGCTAAAACGAATCAATATGATTTCAGCATTAGGTCTCAGTCTTGCACAGACATGTCCCTGTGTGGAGCTGTTTGCGTGACTGGAGCCTCCATTTATTTCTGTTATTAAAGAGATAATTGGTGCATAATGAAAAATACTTAAACAACTGTATTATACAGAGCTGAATTTAATTTTTTTTCATGATATTGTACTTTCTACTCAGTAGGACCTAGGAAGCCCATAGGGATTTGTGTATAATTTATCCACCTTCCATCTTATGCGTGGATGTTTTGTAATGCAAATATTCTTCTGGTTGAGCTTGGAACAGGGACAAACCTTCCTGTAGTGCACTTTTTCCTTTTCCTTTTCTCCCCCTTCCCCTTCTCCTTCCCCTTCCTCTTCCTTTTCCCTTTCTCCTTCTCCTTCCCCTTCCCTTCCCTTTCCTTGTCCCGTCCCGTGCCTTTCTTTTTTCTTTTTTTTTTTTGCATTCTGCATGTGCCCACAGAGTAAGTAAGTCCAGTACTGCAATAATCAAATCCTGTCCAGTTAAACCTATCATTGCTACTGCTATTGTTGTTTTGTTGGTTTACTTTTTTTAAAAAAATACAGAAGTTATGACTCTATTACTAATTATTTTCCAACTCAAAAAGAACAATATAATTATTTTGAGATAGCACATGCGCCCCTTTTTTGAGCCTTTTCTGACCACAGACTTTCAACAAGATTGTATGCTTATTTATCTTACTCCACGTTCCTGAGGAGATGTCAAAGCTTGCTTCTACTGTAGTAGAGTTTTGCTCTACTGTAAGAGAAGTCACTGAATATGTCTTCATCCTCCCTTGTGGCAAACTACTAGACGAGGCAGGCATATTCAGCATTGGAACTAAGGCACTGTTTTCCTACCTTTTCAAAAATAGGTAAAAATAGTATTTTATCTGAATTTTGGAATTCTTGATATATTTTGAAACCTTGCAACCATGTAAGAAGCCTTTCTTGGGGCAAAGAAAGCTAACTTGTTGCTCAGCTCAGAAAAGTTAGAAGGACAGTTCAGTTCTAAAAAGATGATGTTATAGATTATATTTTCCTAGGAAAATAAAAATAAAAATGAAGCCCTCTAGAGGGAAGAAATCCTAAAGACACAGCTTGGCAGATTTCATCCTGACAAGGATAAGGAATAGAAAACTTTTTTAGTAAGAGAAATGAAACTCACATTGCAATAATTAAACAATAGGAAAAAGAGATGACAGGTCAGTGAACCTTATGCTTCTTCTGTAGCAGTCTCCTGTACTTATGCTGGGTTCAGCTTTTCTTGTCACCTCCCCTGTCACTTGAACACTGGAATTACAAGCTTTAAGTGATGGAGATGGAACAGACTGCCTTCGAAGAACACTAGGCAATTTACATGGCTATTGCAAATGAACATATCATTAAAGACCAGTAAGAAAGCCAAGCCAGGAAGTTACACAAGGTGGTTACCACAGATTACAATGTGATACCACAGGTTTTTGCATTCTTGTTTTCCTGCACAAACCCAGTGTGAGGGAAGGGGAGGGAGGAAAAGATAGACAATGGAAAACACTGCTGAGGAGGGACCAAAACTAACCTGAACAACTGTTAGATGAACTAGAAAGCATCATGAGATGTAAGATGAAAAGGGAAGTGAATAATGCAATAGGAAGATTTCTTCAGCATAAGTATATATGCCTTCAAGACATGATGTAGCTTCATCATTCATCATCTTTGGCACACATCCAAATGCTCTTTTGTCATTTGTGCTCATGTTAAGACTAAATTTGGTCAACAGGAGGCAGGCAACCAAAGGAATATGGACTGCCTGAGATCCACACTGAGGATTTGTGTTCAAAAACTGTGTATATGAGGCCTTCAGTGGTGGTCTTGGCAGTCCTGGGGTAATGGTTGTACTTGATCTTAAAGATCTTTTCCAACCTAGTTGATTCTATGATTCTGTGTAGGAAATCACTTGATAACTGTTTTTAATGATTCGGGTCTTGAATTCTAGGGTTGCATTAAAAGTACTTATATTATCTACAAACAGGAGGGTTTTCCATATTATTTATCTAGCAGGTCAGATGTGGCAGTGTTGTCACACATTTTGCAACAGCAGCAGATAGATGTAGGTATCAAAGGAAGGGGGAAAAAAACCCAAACCCCAACCAAAACTTTTTTCTTCATTAGTAATGCACTGAGATCCTTCTTGAACAAGAGTGTATCAAACTATGGTTTGTTCTTAACATAGGAAAATTATTGGCAGCTCAGGCAGAGGAACTTTCTCTTCATTTGACTACTTATACAAGACTTCATTCAGATTATGTGCATGACTTACTTTTCTGCATACTTACGATAAAAAAAAAAAAAAAGAGGACATATAAAGATAGCAACACACACTCTTTTCTTGTTTGTTTAAGCACAAGTGCCCTACAAAGTAATGGGTAGTAGCAGAAAATTCCTTTCCTTCCTAGCGCAGCTCAGAAACTGTGAAGTCATTCAATTTTGGATCCATTCCTATTTCTCAGACTCCCCAGGAGATTTAGTAAAAGCAAGACATTGCTCTTTTCTGGAACCCCATGGGCATTACTGCATTTTTTACATGTAGATAAGGCTGCCACGCTCTGCATTTAGAAAGTCAAGATTTCATTTATAAGGTGCTGAAGCTGGAAGGCTTTCATGTTAGGCCCTCGGTTCACAATCTCCAGCAAAAGAGGAAATGGAGGGTATATCAGCAGCAAGCAACTGAGCACAGAACAGAGCCATCTCAGTTCAGTGCATATGTTCACACAACTGAGTGCTATGTAGAGATACCATGTGGATCTGGCAAGGAAAATATTTATGTTAGCATAGCACTGCTTTCAGCAGCAGCACTTCAACAGCACTGCTTGAGACCAGTACCAAGTTACCATCTTTTAAGTTTTCAGGTGTCTTGCAAAGGTTAAAAGGAGTCTTCATCATTTGAGTGATGTCTCTTTTCTTGCACAGACGGGGAGTGCAGAACAAAAATAAAAACAAAGAACATGCTTAAGGAACTTTGCTTTTGCTCCCATGTAGATGCAGGCTGGTAGGGAACACAGCACAACAAGCATTCAACCTGGCCATGGCTCTGGGAAATATATTGCCACAGGTTGACACAGAGATGACAGTTCAGTTTTGTAGTCACCACAGAATTGTTTCCCAGTTCTTCCTGATTTTTTTTCCCCTTTTGTCCATGGGCAATGGATTGACCATGCAGTATTTAACCAGGAATAGCCTCTTCTTAGAGATCACCTCTTACACTGAAATGTCTGAGCAGGACTGTGGTGGTGATGGGACCAAGAGCAGCTGTTCTGTGGCTTGAACCCTTTTTCCAGGCTCAGCCTGGCTGCTTGGCCTGGTAACAGGCTTGCAGCTGCACAGGAAGAGGGTTGGAAAGTGGGGATGCGCCTGACCTGACTGTGGGGAGGGGAACAGGTGTTGTCAGTACCATATGACACACTACAGCTCTGAGTAGAGACACTCGAGTGAAATATTCAGGATGAAATCCAAGGAAAACAAGCACACCTATGAGTAGTAGAGCTACTAAAATCAGGTTGTTAGATTTATGTTATGCCTTTTACATCTTCCCATGACAACAGCCACTTACAATGATCCTATCTTGTCTTTTCACAACTGTCTTCCTAATACACTACTCTCAGTACCTCTCCTTTTGCCTCATGTTTCCAGTTCTCATTCCCCAATATGGTCGACACTCATTTCCAATTTACTCTAACATCTCAGTTTCCACCACTTCCCTGCTTCCAGATCCCTCCCTGGTTAGCTGGACAACAAAAAATATGGCAGATCTGGAAATGGCAGATCAGCTGGGGAGTATTTGTTTGCTATTACACAGCAGAAAAGCAAGCAGATAAAGTAGGGCAACAAATTGCATGTTGCTGTTGATTCGTATTAAACATTTTAAGAATTTAAATCTCTCTGAGATCTTTATCCTTCTGTCAAATTTGTTTGCAGCTGAACGTCACTGGGGAATGATGGACAGATGTTGTAATTACGTAAGCCTCCTTTCACTAGGAAAGGAAAACCCAAACTAAACCAAAACAAAAAACCAACTCAGAATGAAAGAGGGAAAAGTAGCAAAAATAATTATGCTCCTTTTTGGAGACTGGGTTGAGGCAGAAAGACCAGACAATTTGACAAAGATTATGCAGCGATCAGGGTCAGAAGCAATGTTTAGAGTATCCCTTCAAAATGTTAAGAGTCCTTTGGACAGTGCTTACATATGCTCCAACTTACAGATACCACTGAGTCACTCGCTGCCAACAGTAAAGGCTCTGTGTCCACTGTGCCAGACCCCATACTAGTACAAGAGAAAATACACTTCCTTCCTCACTTTCCATTCCCTCCTGAAGCTCATCAGTTTGGGACCTTTGCTGTGGTTCAGCTAAGCACATCTGTAGCAGCAGCCGGAAGCATTTCAGAACGGTACACACTAGATGCTCCCACAGCTCTGGGGAGGGGAATCTATTTTAGGACCAACAGAACCACACACCAGAACACTTCATTGTGTGTACTGCATACACCCCGGACCCCACTGCCCAAATTAATGTTTCTTCTAGGTACTTTCAGTGCTCCTGTGTAGAACAAGGACCCCAGGACACTGGCATCCGGCCCATTTTGATTGCTAAGAACATGACTACATTATACAAGAACTCTCCTGGAATCTGTCACAGTTAATGTTAAATCATCTAAGCCCCTGCACCTAAATAATAAATCTCTAACGGTAGAGTCAAAATGAGCGCTGGAGGCTGTTGCCTATCATTAAGTAGCGCAGCACTGACCCAACCACTGCGGAGAGGAGCAGTCGGTGTCAGGGCGTGCGCTGGGAAAGGGAAGCTGCTTCGCGGGGAAGGGCGGTGGCTCCGGCCCCCACGAACCGCCCGATGAGGGGACATG
>NW_009911649.1:12906-16558 GCF_000696875.1 Nestor notabilis | reverse complement strand
GATTCACAGTATCAGGATGCTCTTGAGAAAGAAGAAAAAACCTCCAAATATTCACAATCAAATTTTGTCTTTACCAGCTTTTTAACCCCCCCTTTATCGTCAGGCTGTAGCAGTGCAGTGGTTAGTGAGGGCCTGAAGTTCATTCAAATGTCAAAACACTGCTGCAGGAAAACTAAAATTAACATGTGAACTGTTTTCACACACACATTTAAAGCAGTGTGGCTTTATTGCTTCTCAGCTGCAGCACCTACGATCAGCCCAGTTCTTCTTAGCTCAAAAGGGCAGGGCCATTTTACACACTTAAAAGCCAACAGCGTGTTGTCATGGAAATAAAAGTGTGCAGTTCTAGTCCTAATACAGTTCCTAACACAATATCAAAAATAAAGAGGTAAACGTTCACTAGAACAAACCTAGTTTTGAAGAACAAGCCCTGACTCTTATCAAACCTAAAAGCAAAAGTCTATTATGCAATGTTTCACACAGTTATCTCAATGCAGTGCTTGTGTTTTCCCTGCTTTTCTCAACTGTCGCTGCATTTAGTATGTACAGGATGATTTTTCTCACCTGCCCCACCTCTTTTAAGTTCCACTGGAACAAGGATCAATGTGAAGCAAGCTCCAATGTGTTCCGAATCCACACACAATCAGGACTGGGTGTATTAACATCATTCATGCAATTCATCTAGTACACTGAACATGCTGATAGAACATCTGTCCGACTCCAGCTGAGGATTTGTGATAGGTCGGATTTGCCTGGATGTGACAGACTCTGAAGAGTCAAAAGGAAAATCAAATTGTTTCTGAATTCAGTAACCCACAAATCACATTCAAGAAGAAATTACTTCTGAGGTTTGATCCAAACCCCAAGGAATGTGTTCTGGTACTGCCAAACCTTGGAGATTTGCTGCCATTTCATATTGGTTTGCTGTGACTGCTGGTTGAGGACCACATTTAGAAACTGCAAGGAGCAGAATATCTGTTACAACCACTGCCCACAGATAATATAAATTTCCAGCTTCTCATGGACATATCATCTACTGACTCCAATAAAAATCTCAGAACAGTGCTCTCCTAATACCATTTGCCCAAAAAGTGTTTATGAAAACGTTTCATAACAGTATTTTACATGGATCTTAAAAGGCTGTGGCTCCTTTCAACAGTTCATCTGTCTCAACAAGTGGCATTCCATATACTGCTGATGCTCAGATTTATCAATTCCTATGATTATTTCCTAAGTCTCTAACTCAGTTTGCATGGATGGACTGGGTAGCCCATAGCAATCCCCAAGAAAATAAACAGGACCTTTCCTGGAACAACTTGCTCAGCTGCACATTTAGCTGCCAGGCCTCTTATAGCTTTTTCTGTTTGCAGTCTTCTGAATGACTAACTTTCCCTCCAACATAAAGGTCCAACATTGTAGATCTATTATTTAGCATCTTTCCATTTTCTATATGAATCATGTATCTTTACAGAAATGCTTCAAACCCCCACATATTTGGTTAATATCATAGAATGAAACCAGGAAGTTCTGATTTAGGTGCATTTCACTTACCTTTATTTCACACTCCTGTTTCACAGAAAAACTGCCAGCTTTGACACATACTTGTAACTAAGGAATTCACTTTCCTAAATAAGCTTAGGCATAAATTACCCTGCTATTACCAGATCTCTTCTTGTCACGGATTTCATGTCCTCTCTATGGTACAGACTGCCCAGCAGAAGAGGGACACAAAGTGCAGGAGCAAATGAGAACAGAGCTAGGATTTCTAAGCTTAATTCTACAACTTTGTAATGATATTTTCAAACCAATCTTGTGCATTACAGTTACTTGTATTGTACCTGTGATAAGCCTCAACTTCCAACAAAAAGCTCTTTCTCTTTTAAACACTTCAAAAGTTTATGTTTCAAGATATTGCCACTTTTTGCTTGAAAATCCTTCAAATAGCAGCTTCCAGCTGAGTGCTTTCAGACAGAAGGTACAGGACTCCCTAAAGCATGGTGGGAAGAGTAACACTTATGGAAAAGGACCTGGGGGTGCTGACTGACGGAGCTGAACCTGAGCAGCTTGTGCCCAGGCAGCCAAGGCCACCTATGGCATCCTGGCCTGTATCAGCACCAGTGTGGCAGCAGGGCCAGGGCAGTGATTGTCCCCCTGTGCTGGGCACTGGTGAGGCTGCACCTCGAATCCTGTGTTCAGTTCTGGGACCCTAAGTGCAAGAGAGACATTGAGGTGCTGGAGCGGGGCCAGAGAAGGGCACCGGAGCTGGAGCAGGGCCTGGAGCACGTTGTTTTTTCAGGAATTCATTCATCTTTGCAAATATTGACATAGAAGGTGCAATAAATGAGCAGATGCGAAGATTCATACCCAGGTGTTCAACACCAAGCGTTTCACATGACTCCAAGCACGCTTTTTTGTGTCTTCGTAGCCACCATCACTATGCCACAGTTTGGTAGTTAGCCAGAGGTCCTCTCGTTTCACACCACTGTCTTTGATGGCCTTTTGGAGCAGAGATTTTTTGGAGCTCTATCTTTCTGCTGTGTCAGTGTGACGAATGCCACAGTTTCGTATCGCACGGACCACAGCGTCATGCCAATAGCCACCTTGATGGGAAGTACCTAAACAAACAAGAGCAGAAGTGACTTGTCAGCAGTGAGTTATGACATATTTCATCATTCTTTTTAATTGTTGTTTTCCTTTTTTGTCTATTGTCACAGAACCACCTTATTCAATTTTCATTTCCTAATAATAAGGAAATGGGAACCGACAGATCAGAGATCTGGGAAAATACCTGAAGTGCTAGAATGCTGATGCTGATCAGAAATACCCCCACCAGAATCAAGTATCAACAATATTTAAGTGTAAAGAAGTGACGTCAGAAGTCAGGCTGAAGATCATCAAAGAAAACATGTACTTTGTGGAAAAAAAGAATATAGCCCTTAATTTTCATATAGGAGCACAACAATTACAGATGAAAATATTAACAATAAGAAGTAAAATGTAACTTGAAAAGCAATTTACTTGGCAGAAAGCATATCCTGAAACCTCTACTCTGTTAACTCCTGTTAGCTTCAAGTTATTACTGCACTGTACAACCCCAGACCAGGCCATACCACAAGTGCAATTCACATCACATCAAGCTCAGCAGCAACCAAAACAATGGAATCCTACCCAAGAATTCCAGAATGGGCATACAGGGAGTTTTAGTAACAAAGTACTATAACTCTCATTGTGTAGGTATTCACTGGATGTGTATTTTGCATGTCAAGGGGACGGAAGGAGGAGGGGACTCAGCCCATGCAGTGTCCATGAGCTGCTCTCAGGAAAAGCAACCAGCAGGAGGACTGTCAGATAAAGAGCTGGTTGAGAGCAAGGATGATGTTTCTACTTACCCTTTCCTGTTAGCTGTTTTTCCTGCAGTGAGCCCCTCACCCATTCCTCATCACTCACACACTTCCCACAAACAGTATTTTCTACAGTTTGGTGGAGGAAATGCTCAGTCAGCTCTAGCCAGCTACCAAAGCCACCTTCTAAGACGATGATTAGTACTTAAAGGCCCCGGTGCTACCAACAAGAGTTGGCATGAAAACGGCCACGTCACTAACTTCCCAGTTACAGTCCCAGTGCAGTCGTGACAGCCAACAGCAACATGGTC
>NW_009911649.1:10039-12875 GCF_000696875.1 Nestor notabilis | reverse complement strand
TGAACCTGAAGGACTCCAGGTCAAAGAAGAAGAATAGGAACTGAATTTTCTATCTGCTGTCAACTTTCCCTTTCCCTCCGAAAAGAATGTTTATGTCTACATCAAACACTATCTGCCTGTTATGACAGTAACAAATGTATATGCCCTCCCAGCCCGTCAGCAAAGGGGAACAAATGAAACCATACATACAGTTAGTTACGACTCATCCTTAGAACTCCCACACTTAAACTGGAGAGGGAAATCTCATACACACCATAACAATGCCAGCAAGAATGAGGAGGGCTTCCAAAAGCCCTACTTGCATGAAGGCAAGCCAGATTCTCCTACCTGCTCATGATTTTGGTTCATTCCTAAGCTTAGAAGGAAAGCAAATGATACCTCTGTAACCTTGCTCAACATTCCAAGTCATTTGAAGTAAGATGTAATAGGTCTGACATCGCATGTGTCCACCCAAGGACCGTGACGCTCTGCTCACCACAATGGGTCAATCCCCACTTTGTGTCTATGACCTACAAAATGTGGAGTGTGGAATTCTTCATTTATCTTCATGGATTTGAAAGTGATGAAACTGTACTATATTCCTACAAGGTTGACATGTGTATCAGAAGTATTTTACCTTCCACGTGTAAACAAAGTTTTAATGTTTCGAAAGTCCAAAATTCTTCTCATAGCCACTATTTATGATTAATAACTGGCTTAATTTATGATTCATCTAGAAACAGATGTCCCTGTAACTCGTTCTACATCACGATAGCTCAAGCTGGGTTAACTTACACTCTCAAAATAAAAATGCTGACAAATTTTAGATGAGTGCAATGCTACTACATTGCAACTCTGAGCAAAGAATATACATGTATTACATTATTCAGATCCTAAAGAGATTTTATTAAGGAATTATATAACTAGCATAGAAAAACTACTATACTTTTTTCATAACAGTCCCTTCACTTTTCATAAGCTGGTACTGGTGCCAGAGAAATAAGGTTGTAACTATTGTGTTTGTTTCTGGCTGGCTGGACATTTCTAGGCGCAGAATGAATGGAGTTCATTTAGAGGTCTCGCAAATGGACTCAGACTCTTTTCATGCATAATGGATTTCAGCAAGAACATTTAGGACAAACAACTTCTTTTTTTTTTTCCCCCTTTTAATTTAACCCTTTGAAGTTCAAGGGAGAGAGTGGGAAAGAAGGAAAATTCAGAATCATTTTCTTCCTGTTCTCCTTTCAGCAATGGCATGTACGCTTGTTTCACAAGGAAAGAAAGAAACTGAGATCAGCCTGGAGGGAATTATCTCAGTTTCTATGCCTAAAGATGAACCACAACAGTCCTGCTGCACTAAATAGGAAACAAAAAGAGAGAGTAACAGTTATTTAATATTACCACTTTGCAAGCCTTAACTTACTCATGAACAACAGGTTTCGAAGTTAATTATGCTACTGACGTTAACAGCTTCTAGACCTTAGAAATCACTTTTCTTGGGTTTACTCATGTGATTAAATATGCTACAATTCACAGCTGCAGAAGGGTGACAAAAGACAGTGGAGTGACTTAAACTGGTATTTTTTTATACCTTAAATGCATCGTGTGAACACATTAACATTCTTACGTGTTTGGGATTCCCCTTTATTCACAGAGACGTAATTCACACTGTACATGAATATTTAAAGACAAAATCCAATCTTTTCTTTGAAATTAACAAACTAGCAACCATTCCATCCCCTTACTGTTTCTAAATAAAAATAGTAATAGCTTTTAATAAATGAAGTCAAATATAAGTAAGTGTCCAAAAGGTCCCTATTTTCCAGCTAGCATTTTACCTTGTTTTCCTAGGAGATCAGCACTAGTCTCTCACTGACAGAACTATTTCGACTTTGACAGAGCTGATCATGTCTGAGATGGTTAAAATCCTATGGATTTGTGCTGGTTGGGAGATACAAGAATACTGCAATGGAAAGACAGATAATAGAATCATAGAACAGTTTGGGTTGGAAGGGACCTTCAAAGATCATCTAGACCAACCCCCTGCAATAAGCAGGGACTTTGAAAGCCTTTTGTTGTCTTTAATTTCAGTATATGAGCACTTTCACCCACAAAAAGAAGTAATGTTCTTGTGAAGGAGGAGTTTTCTTACTCTCTCATTTTCTCTTTTATATGAGACACTTTCCTCCCTCTCTCATGTGACTGCACTCACTTATATATTTGGTGGATTAAGTGGTGATAGAAGTTGCATACTAGGACAGTTGGCCACAAGAGCTACAGAGATATTAGCCTGAATGGTGTTTGATGGTTAGTTACGTCGAAAGAAAGCTCTATAAATGTCCATCTCTTTAACTTTGCGGTAAAACCTGGGGTTTGGTACAGAGAACCAGGAAACATTATTCAGAAACATGCTCAAGCAAATGGATTTTCAGTGGTAGGTCAAAGGGACACAAATCCCCTGAAAACTAGGCTTAGGTACTTACAGAGTTATTTGTCATGATTACTCACTCATATACCCCCAAAAAGATTGCCACCAGAACTGGGATGAGAAACGTGCTCTGGCAACCCTTACAGATTTCCAAAGATTATTAGGAAGGCAGAATCCTGTTCATAATGCAGTTACTACACAGAAAAATACAACCAACCACCCAGACAGCACCCTCTCCCAAAACAAAATCAACCACATACCTCCTCCCCACCCCTCAGTGCTAGTCCTCACTTCCCAGTTTTAGGCACCCTCTCAGCTGACTCTCAGCCTCATTCAACTTTTTGTTTTCCTTCACAGAAGCTGTAGAACTGCAGAGGCAGACCCAAAGCACCTGCATTTTCCGAAGAGAATCAGGCCCTATTTTCTCCC
>NW_009911649.1:7850-10008 GCF_000696875.1 Nestor notabilis | reverse complement strand
AAGAGCGTGTCTTCATGTTCTTTGTGAAGTGTGAAAGGGTTATTTAGCTGAATATATAAAAAAGTTGATGAATAACTTCATCCTGATGTTCATTAATAACTTTGGCTACTTGAAAGCAATGGAATCACTGACATGAGAAGAGTTCCTGCTAGTGATCGTGTCAGAGATGAAGATTCTCTGACATCAGTACTAAATTACAACAGAAATGCCCGTTCCTTTGCAGGTTTTTCACCAAGTAATCACTTGAGAAAAGAACTCTCAAAAGCAAAAGCTCAAATATCCTTTTCTCAATGTCCACACGCTCATTGGGTATATATGGTATTGTATACCTTGAAATACCTTGTTCTATTAGTTTCATTTCTATTAATTCAACATTAGGACCACATAATGCATCTTATGAATATATTAAAGTATTTGGTTCAATACGGTTTGATTTCATTATACCTTTATGACCAAATTTAAAACATAAAATGTTGCCTATACATAGAGCAAATGAACACGGAACACATTTCAAGGTTCACTGCTTAAATGAGTCTAGAGATTACACCATGAAGTTTCTCTTGCCACTGTAAAAGCTATCTGGATTATGGATATTACTTTATATATATATGTATCAGTAAGATATACTTGGTGATGTTTCTCGTTTTCACTAAGTATGATCCATTGCTTAGTGCAAAGGGGTCACTCTGGGACTGTTTTTCTCCTGTGTGACTCAGTTAGAATAAGCTCATAGAATTCACTAATGTGAGGCAGAAAAGTAGGCAAGAATGATTTTAAACTCTGCAGTTCTGCTCAGACAACTCAACCAAGGAACACAAAGCAGGAACACAGCCTTGCTGCAATGCAAAAGGGTCGGGGAGAGGCATGACATGTTTATTATGTATCCAGGGAAAGGGAAGCCAGAATTGCTAGTTTTCTCTCTTCCTGAGAGGAAGGAAGAAATGGCAACGAGCCACTGTTGACAGAAGCACTCTATTCCCTCCATCCCAAACAGGCTTTGACTGTAAAGGATATTCAGATCATCTACTGTAAATTGACCGGACATCTCTGATCACTGACCTACCATTTATCTAATCAGAACATGAGAAAAGCATCTCTAAAAGCAGCTTCTCAGTTGCTCTCACAACAAGCCCAGAAAGTCTGCAAGTAGCATCTATCATCAGCGGGATACTATGGCTCTGATATGGCACCGATTCCCTAATGTGGTTTAATGGCAGCACAAATACACTGTAACACAAAAAATGCAAGGAGTTTTTTTTCTATAGGAGTAAAGAGGTTTCTACTGGAAAGTGCCACCTATTTCAATTATTCAGCTGTTGTATAGAAATATTGCTATCATGCAGAACTTCCCACTAACATTGTATAGGGAAGGCCAAGGCTGGAAAGTGACCTGTCCATATGAAAGGCAATTATGAATGTGCAATCCATGTAGAAACGTCATAAGCAGAGCAGCAGCACACATTTATTTAAATGCCTTTACAGACAGACTGCCAAATCCTGAAGCCTTTTCTTTCACTCCTCACTTTCCCACCACTGAGAGAACTATTTCTCATTAACAACCAAATTGGTTTCAGATGCTCTGTTATAAGATGTTACCTTAGAAACCATTGGCTAAAAGACTGTGGCTTCCTTCCATAGAAATCTCAAACAGTGAAAAGGCAGATTTTCTGGCATAAATCAAATCCAATTTCTAGGGTTCACTAAACCTTTTCTCCTCAGAGTAATGTTTTGTGACTAGATCTTAGCAGTTAATAGTGCACGAAGAATTGCTGGTGTGAACCAGTTTTAAATGATTTTCATTCTATTCCCTTTGTTAATTCAATTGAAATTACTTCCAGTGCTTATCATACCTTGATAGAACTTTCAACTAAGAAGGATATGTACTATCCTTATAAATATGACAATAAATAGATTAAATAAAACATTCATTTCCCTTCCCTCCCCTTTCATACATCTCCTTAACTACCCTAGCTGATAAAGATTACATTCATTTATTAGACATTTGGAAATACTTCACAATAAGTGAAACAAACAAAACAAAAAGTGTGACAATTTTTTCCACCTCTAAACAACTTTCACAAAAAAGAAATGATCAAAAGAAAAAGCAATATTAAGCCCATACTCTGTACTTAGTAGGACATTATCATAATGATTCCTG
>NW_009911649.1:0-7838 GCF_000696875.1 Nestor notabilis | reverse complement strand
CTGTGAAAGTTTGGTAAGTTATGTACATAATTTACAACTAAGCATAATCAACATACAATTAAGTAGAGGGACAGCAATTTTAAAAGAATAAGAGAGTTGGAACTGGATGATCTTAAGGTCCTCCCCAACCCAAACCACTTTATGATTCTATATTATAGAAAAAATAATAGAGAACTGCAATTTATAGTGCCTTGTAGCTTACAAGATGAAAATGTATGTGTAATAATTCATCACTGTAAGATCCTAATCCAAGACAGCATTCAAGCTACTTTTTGACACCGTAATAGTGCCCTTTATACCTACCAGACTACTCGCAGGGTAAGTGCAATTGTGAATCATAACCAGATCACGATTCCTCCTGCAACACCACATGATGCTGCGAAGCCAAGCGTTGCGGTGCCCCACCACTAACTATTCATGGGTTCAAAGGCCAGCAGCAACCCCCTATCCACAGTGCAAGCTAAAACTGAACACTGAAGAATATTTGTTATCAAATGCCTTTCTTTTTTCCACATCACCCAAGAATGCAGGATGTATTGTCTCCAGGTTTACAAGACAAGCAACACTGGTTTTAGCCTCTCACATGGCACGTTCAAGCTTAGAACAGCATGTATTACAATGCAAAGCACTTCCATTCAGGCATTGAGCCTAGGGGACAGACCTTACAGTTATGAACCCCCGTAACAAGGATTTTTGATCACTCTCTGTGCTGGAGGTACTTGGCATAAACATTAGAAGAGGTGAAGAAAGTTTAGGAATCAGTACCTCCCTCCTCCCCGTTTGGGGCCATGAGGAGCTCCTGCAATTCGGGATACAGCAGCATGTGACATCACCATTCAATGCTGCCAAATCTCTGCTAGGGAGTTCTGGCAAAGAAAAAAGGTATGATGATTAACATCTGCTGCATGAAGGTCAAAAGATTAAAGCTGGCTTCCCCTCCAGCCCTCCCCCCCCCCAGCTTGGTATCAGTTTTCTACATTACAGAAACATGGTGAAAGAAAAAAGTTAAGTACACTGGAGTTTGCTTCTCTGTTCAGTTCAAAGTGGTTTCAAATAACTGCTGGGCAATGAAGCTCGGACCATTTAAAAGCATCAGTGGTGACAGGAAATTTCAAAGCATAAAGTGTTTCTGCTTATGCTGATAAGGTTTTAATTATTAAATAGTGACAGAACCTTCTATTAGTTTTTTATGACTTAGACTCAGTGATGGACATTTAACATTTATCTGTATCACATAAGCAACAGGGCAATTACCAGAAAGAATCCAGCATGAAAAAGCATTCAGTCCTTTTTAAGGAGTAAACCACCACCAGACTGAAAGTAGGTGAAGTTAGAAGCTAGCAAATAATTTGGAGCTCAGCAGGTTCAGTCAGGTTAGGAGAGGATACGACTTCCACTGTCTACAAATACACAGTGCCTGGGACACGGACACGTTTTGTACATGAGAGAAGTTAAAGATCTGGAGGCCCTCAAAGCTCAAGTACAACTTCTCAAGGTCAGATCTACTGAAATGGTGGATGAATTGAGACAGAAAGATTTATAGATGTGGCATTTTGTTCATCACAAGAGGCTATTAAAGTCACTTGGTAACCAGGGGTGAGAAGCAAAGTCCTGACAGAATACAAAAAATGGTTGAGACGTAAAACAAAGGGAAGAATTAAACAGCTGATTCTTATTACAGGGTAAGATTAATAGGAGGAGTGCCATAGGTCTTGGTAGCAGGACCACTGTTGCATAAATTTCCTTAAGAACTGAAGCCATGAAGAAACAAGAGGCATGAATTAAGAAAAGGCAGGCAGGAACAGTGGAGAATGACAAGTGAAGGCTTGATTCTGCTGCCACTAAACTGACCAGCAAACTCGCACTTCATTCCAATCCCAACAGGACTGGGGCTTTTCTGGCCACAGCTAAGTTTCAGAATGAATATGAGCAACTCTAGATTTAGTAATTAAGAAGCAGGTAACTGGATTAGTAATACACAATGGAAGGCAGTGTTAAAATACTTCCACTCAGCATTAAAGTTCAAGTTATATGTAGCATTTCGATTCCAAAACCCCACAACCAACCAAAAACCACAACACAACCTGGGGTAATGAAAGTGGAGAAATCTGATTCTATGTTGTCCCACTTGTGAAAAGAACTGGGAACAATACAAGAAGTCCTGTATGGCTGCAATGCAAATGATGCAATATCTTGATGCAATCACTTAAGTAAGTTTGAAAACCTACTTTTACAACTTATTTGCTTAGATAAAGCTACAGATGAATATCAAGAATCCTATCTGTGGAACTCCCTGAAGTGAGGACAGAGATTTTAAGGGTCTCCAGTGAGTATTGAGGGATTCTATGTGTGCGCATGTATTATTTTACCATGTTAGTAGTGCAACACACTGACAAAGGCAGTAAAAATGCAATTTAGGCAAGACAGTAGTGCTATAAATTAACCAACATCAGATTATTTATTGGAATTGATTTTTCCTCCTCCCAGGCTTTGGCTATTTGACAAGAAGGGGCTCAGAGCAGTGCCTGTCTGATCTCCCAGTAACAGTGCCTAGCAAAATGACACCGTCCATTCTCAAATGATCTGTAAAGAACATCATGACTATGAATAAAATACTCACTGTGTGTGACATGAGTAAGGCACAATGAGTATAAAGACTTATTCTGTTTAGGAGTTGCCTGTCCTGAAGCCTCTTCCCAAACAAGCATGCAATTAACTTTATACTTTAATAGTAGTGGATCCTTAGAGAACTTTTTCTCTCATCAAGTTGCTATTAATTCTAGCTACCTCAAGGACTACAGAGAAAGCAACTTTACAAGAAAACACTCTATGAATTTTGGGTATCATCTTGGCAGGAAATCACATGCTATTTGAGCAGCCCCCTGGAATTTCATTATTACTGTCCCCCAAAAAAACCCACAAATCAGCACCACCCCCAAAAGAAACAACCCAAAACCCCACAACCAAAACTCAGCAAAACAGACCAAAAAAACCCCTCTTCTAATGGGAATACAAGTATCTATCAAGGGGATGAAGACAGTTTCACAAGCGAGAGCCAGAACAAGCCTTAAGAGAAGTCCATAACTGATGTTTCAGGGACCTTTTGTAATGCTGCAATTGTTTTTTATCCAACAGAATCAAGTATTCAGAGAAGTGTGTTGGTAAAATTCATGAAAAAATCAAATACTTTTTTACCACCAAGAGACTTCATCAAGTTTCCTTCATATCACAGTGTTGCCATGTTGAATTTAACCATTCAGCCCATGAACTAGGAAAAGCATCCTAATATTTCAGCTACAGGAAGAAAAGCCCATGTGCTACCCAAGTGTATCCAAATGCTGCAGAGCATTTTTACTCCCCAGGCTTTAAGAACAAAACCAAAGTGACTTTACAGAAGTAAGCACAAAGAGTACAAACTGCATGCATTTTTCTTCCAAAGCCTGAAGAGGGTAATATTGTGTGAACCATTTTGGTATATGACCCGTTTTTTGAGGATGTTCCTTTAGATAAGCACCAAGTAGCCTGTAGTTAAACTAAGACAGTGTAATAGTATGGAATTCCCTATGACAGTACAAACACTCCCAAAGCATGTGATCCTCCTGTAACTACACTGATTTCAGAACACTGTAATCTTGTATCAGTTATTTGCCCTAAAACACTAATAAAAGTAAGTCTTGCAAATATGGAAAGATATTATAGCTATCTTCTTAGCAAGATAGTGAATATATCCATTTTCAAAGCAATCTAAGGCCATTATGAGGTCAGGTACTCTCTGGGGCATAGCTTTACACTTGTATCAAGTATTAGGGCCAAAATGCCAGGTCATCTTAGACTTGAGCCTACTCCAGTTGAAAGCAGCCTTTGTAATGTCAATTATCGACTGTAAACATGCCTGACCCTCTGCATATGAGTAATAATGACACCATTGTTAGACTCAAACCATAAGAAACAGAAAGTTATCAACAGTTTTTATAATCATACAGTAAACAGGATGCAGATTGGTTTTAGTTATTAATTAAAACTTAGCCCTACAGCGTATTTCTAACACAAAGGTGGGCTGCCTTGTAGTAGGTGTCTCAGGGAAGTCAGCTTGGTTTACCATTGCTAGTAGACTCATCTTTCTGCTGGACGTAAGACAGATGCAACACAGTATGAGTATGCATCTAAGTGAATACAGAACTTTGGATGGACAAAATTTGGCATGCTATTCCAAGTAACCTTTCAGCTGATCATAAGTTGTGCACAGTAACAGCCTTCTCTGGTGCACAAATCCACCTTTCTCACTGGGGATTTTAATGGAAATGAATCATCCTCACCAAAAACAGTTTGTGTAAGTGAACACAAAGCTTAAGACAGAGAACAGTAACCTCATGAAAGGCCACTTAACCTCCTTCCTTCCCATCTCCCCTTTTGCATCAAGCCTTCTCCAACTTACTCCTATACAAATTTGGATGCCAAAGCAGCTGTGACATGGAAACTCATTAAAAAGTAGAAAGCCAGCTAAAAAAAAACCCGACACCTTTTGACAACTGAAGCTTCAACAGAAGGAACAGGTATTGTTCACAAAAGTTGCTGTTGCACACTCTCGAGTAACACGTTCTGGCCAAGAAACACATTACATGTCTCCTACTCCAGCTCTCAGCTACTGCAAAAGGGGTTTCATCACTTGGAAATAACTTGCATACCTGAGCTCCCTTCCAGTAGACATGACTGGATAATTGCAACCATCTTCATTCAACCAAGTGGATAGCTGTTAACCACCTTAATCAGCTCATACATATTTATCTCTCTCTGAAACTTCTAGAAAGATTATCTAGCAACACAAGCAACACACATATCTTTCCTCTCAAAGATGACTTGTCATAGGTAACAATTACGTCTGCATATTTAGAGGGATAAGAAATATCAAAGAAACAACCAAATCTTAAATCCTGCAGAAACTGGCCTTGCAGATAATGCAGCCTCATTGATCAAAGTTCTCCTCTCCTTTATAGCTGGGTAAATTTTCTGTGCTGCAAACGTCAGTTCATGCACTAAGACTGTAACAAAAGTAAGCCATTCACTTGTAAGAGTAGTGAGGTGGGAACACCTACCACAGATAAAGAGCTCATTGTGTTAGGCTGCATGTCATCCTGTTTATAGCTTGGCTGCAAATGCAGGCATGGGGAGTCTCGACCTCTCCCCCACTTCTTTTCTTAAACCCACAGTATTTTAGAGCAGATATCAAGGATTTCTTAAAACTATCTGACTGGTTCCTGTGTAGTACAAGATCCTCAAGAAGCTGCAGAATGCATAAACTCCATGTCAAGTGTAACTTGACATTCTTGCCATAAGTGTAACTTAACCTATTCTTGTCTTGCTGGAGTAAGAGAGCCAAATCCTGCTGTACGTGACACCACCGTATGCCAAGAGAAGCTCCTTGGAAGCCATTATCTGACAGAATTTATTGGGCCCAACAATTCCAAACTTAAATTCTCTTGATCTTACATGTTACTATCCATTTACTGCAGCCTGAGTTCAAACTTGACAATCAACTATTCACTACTTACTGATGCAACAAAAGGACAGCAAGCAGGATGCTGTTTGGTAGAGAGTACAAGGGAGCCTTTCTGCCTGTCTACTTTCTAGTCAGCTTAGTCTCCCAATCAGCTAAGAAATGCAACCTCCAATTAACAAAAAAGTGGTTCCATAGATAGCTTGAAATAGTTTATTAAAACAATCTCCAGAAATAGGCAAAAAAGGCAACAGGTTAAAACAACCAACCTACCCATCCCCCCAAAAAACACTGTGAAAGGAAAAAAAGAAGCATTTTTTAAAAGCATTGGTCTTTTTGCTTATTTAGGGACTTTCAGCCCATATAGGGATTGTCTAAGGGAGGGCTGCATTCAAGTATACTTAAGGGTAATAGATACTACAATGTCAAATTCCTGTACTGGGCATTCACATACTGCATGTTTATGAACACATGTGTGCACATAAATACATGGTAAAAGCAGTTATCAGTATTTGGGAGACTTTTAAATTACATTTTAAATCTTTTGGCTGATGTTGCTAGGACTTTTTAACTAATACGTGCAGCTCAAATGACTTTGGGTACTTCCAAACAAGCCTTACAAAGTACATCTATTCACTTAGTGTTTCTGGATGAAAAAACAGCCCTATTAAAATCAAAGGCCAACTTCTATTGACTTAAGTGGCTTAATACACTCTAAGATCCACAGCTCCAATTTTGCCCTCCTTTATACTAATGGAAATCCTAAATAATCGCTCTGAAGTCAGTAGAGACTCATGGGATAAATACAAAAAGAGCAAAAGGGTCATTTTATTTTATAGCTTAGTTCGATACATGTGTGACAGATTAACTCCAGTGTCACCAAGACTACTAAGGGCCTTTGATTTCTATGTTTATGTACAATAATTGAAAATCTGGGATATAGAATTGACCCACGATAAAACTGCATCATGAAAGACTGGCTGGGAACGGTTTTCATGCTTTAGAATACGTTATGAATGAAAGGGGCTTCTGGAAGGATTCCTAAGAAGAAATAAATGCTCAAATACAAGCCAAAAGAATCAGAGGCTTTAATCAAGATATAAATGAACTCCTTATTTTTACAAGAGATAAAAACTAATGCAACTGCATGAAAAGACAGATGAGCTCTGGTCAGGTATGCAGTGGGCACTGCTACTAGTAGATGTATGCCTGTTTGTGGCCACCTTCCAGGCACTCTGCTACAACTCCTGCTTTGGGAGAGTTAATGGTCTCTGTTATTTGTACAGCATGGACAGTGCTCTGACAGCACAGGATTGCTGGAATTAATCCTCCTTTGCTCACGTGGTCCTGTGCTGCCTGGAAAAAATGGCCTCTAATCATTTAATAGTTTGGCTCTTGTGAGCAGATCCACCAATTAGATGGATTTGGAATGCAGAACAGTGCAAACCCAATATTCCTATGTAAAACTAAAGAGAGCATTCTTCTGCAAGCCAGTCTTGGGACTGTACCATCTAGAGTTCGGATTCCCCTCTTCTCAAAGGGCTGAAGGAAAATAAATGCTTAGTTCTCCATGTGAAGAAAACACAAAGGGAGGAAAAAGTTCCTTCACATTTCACAGACACTTTCATGCCTGAGTTCCCACGGCAGGAGTGTATCCTGGTTAGTCCGTAGCCTTCTTCTGCCAGGACCCAATGCAACAGCTTTCCTGATCTACCACTACTACCACTACCTCAAACAACTGACACGGCCTTACAAAGACTTCTAATTTTCTCCACATTCCAGAAAACAAATTCTCTAAGAGTTTAACCAGTCTTATTGCAGAACCTCTCACTCCACAATCGATCATAAACCAAAAGGGAAATGATAACAAAATCAATGCCCCTGTGCATTTTCGTATTTTCAGGCCGACTTTCTTCTTCCTAAAAAGTTGTACATGTCTGTGTGAGCAACCACCAACCCCCTGCGTTTGTTAAACTTCAGTATCCCATCACCAAAATATGGTTTTCAATAAGATAGAACAAAACACCTCCCTCTCCCTCCCCCCAGGTGCTGATACACTGCCAGGGTTTAACAGCATTTGAATTCAATATACACATAGGCCATAGGCAACTACAAACACCCCCCCTCTGGCTCTCCCGAGGCTGAGATTCCTACAGAGGCTTTTGACTACAGCAGATGCAGCTGGCCAAAAAGAGAGACCATCCCAGGAAGATGCATCTCGGCTTGAAAGTCTGCTTTAAAAAGAAGTGTGCTCCCGAGCCTGATGAGAAAGACATCAAACCACAAAGGAACAACTTCGGGGGAGTGGAAGGAGAGGCTGCACCTCGAATCCTGTGTCAGTTCT
>NW_009911648.1:32329-36054 GCF_000696875.1 Nestor notabilis | reverse complement strand
GCAAACTTGCTGAGGATGCACTCAATCCCACAAGATTTCTAGCAATACTGTCATCAAGCCTATGCAAATAGGTAAGTCAGTTTGTAAAGACTGTAGAATTAAGTTTATAGCACTTTCAGAATAATTTCAGTTATTGAAGCAACACCAACTCCTCTATATTTTTTTTCTTTTCTTTTAGGAGTTTGTCTTCTTAGGTCCTTAAGGAACAGCTCAAATGAAAACAAGTTCTAGTAGAAAAGCACAGTATTATTTTAATTATTTACTTTCCTAATGAATTTTTTAAAGAGGGGCTGCATAACAGCATTTGCATTACTAAGGTTCAACTAGCTGTTTTGTCAAGAGTATCATTTACCTACTGTTTGTTGTGTAAATCACTATAGAAATCACCTTGACACCAGACATTTAAAGAAACATGCTTTTCATGTCCTTTAGATTAGCTATAGTAGGCCAGATGACAGAAAAAATTAAAATATTTTTAACAAGTTATATATCTCCATAAAAGCATCTGACAAGAAAAACATAAAGCACCTTTGCAGGAGAAGATTAATTTCTCTGTACTCTGAACTCACCCAGAAATGTTTCAGAGTTTTCTTCATACAATCAGTTTAGATTAAAACAATCATTTTTTAGAACGGTGATATTCCTGGATATGTACCAATAATTTTTCAAGTAAAGGGTTTATTTCTTCATGCTGCAGTATATATATGGGTAGCAGAAGCTACCCATAGCTTCCTATTAAGGGAGTGGCAATGCTTTAGATGGTCTCCATTAAATGTGGGTGATTTATTACAATTCAGCACCTCCACAAAAGCGCCTATGTAAAAATCTAAGTTCTATTTCAATTTCCTGGAAAACACATTGACATAATTCTCAGTTTAAATATTAAGGCTAATCTACTGAAATACCAAAGTTCCATATGTCCACCTATGAATGAAACCTGTGTTTAAGGAATATTAAGACAGTAATATACACCTGTAGCCTTTTTTCTCTTGCATTTTTTAGAAGAGAAAATTCCTGTAGGTGATAAGAATTTGCACTATACTTCAATACAGAAAATATCAATCTTCTCTGCATCCATCCAAGGCCCAAGGATAGTAACAAACTAATGCATTTCTATTGCTTTCCTCCATATAGCTTAAGACTAGGGAGGTAGTCTTGTGTATTATAGCTTGATATTTATAGAGTGTATTTTATCAAGACTTGTGGAATATATATGCAGTTATCACAGCAACTGGACTCTGCCAGAGATTTTCAGCTATATTTTAGGAACTTTAATATTTCAACTATAATTTAGGAACTTGTGATATATTTGCTAATGACATTTATGCTTCCACAAGTACATGGGAACACATTTCAGTATAAACATGATCCAGATCCTGAACAGGCAGCTTGGCACATTTGAACTACCCAGAATGCACCCTTATAGAAATTAATTTGACATCATGATTGTATATAATTTGCACAATGAGAGACATTATTGATTTAATGTAAGGTTAGAATGACTCAGGTAAATCATAGAATCATAGAATTAGGGTTGGAAAGGACCTTAAGATCATCTAGTTCCAACCTCTCTACCATAGGCGGAGAAACCTCACACTAAATCATGTCGCCCAAGGCTCTGTCCAACCTGGCCTTGAGCATTGCCAGGGATGGAGCATTCACCACTTCCTTGGGCAACCTATTCCAGTGCCTCACCACCCTCACTGTAAAGAACTTCTGCCTTATATCTAATCTAAACTTCCCCTGTTTACGTTTTAACCATTGCCCCTTGTCCTACCACTACAGTCCCTAACAAAGAGCCCCTCCCCAGCATCCTTGTAGGCCCCCTTCAGATACTGGAGGGCTGCTATGAGGTCTCCATGCCGCCTTCTCTTCTCCAGGCTGAACAGCCCCAACTATCTCAGTCTGTTTTCATACAGGAGGTGCTCCAGCCCTCTTATCATCCTTGTGGCCTCCTCTGGACTTGCTCCAACAACTCCATGTCTTTTTTTATGTTGAGGACACCAGAACTGTACACAATACTCGAAGTGAGGTCTCAGGAGAAAATATGATATAAAGCTGCCTCATACAAATGGATTGCAAATATTTATCAAAGAAATTTGATCCAGAAAGAGTTCATATGAAAGTAGTGCTTTCTTATGAAATAGTGTGGTTGCAATGGTAGTAAAATATTCAGTGCTCTACATGCAGCATTGTTTCCTCAGCAAACCACACTCTATCCTGAGAAAAGTGTGGAATTTCTTATTTTATCATCTCTTAGTCTTGAGTATTTCCCCACTTCAGCAAAATTAGGTTTTGCACTTAATATTGGTGTAAAATCAGCTCTGAAGTAGACAGAAAATGCCTTAGAGCTCATCCACATTAAAAAGGGTCTCTTGTACAGATCCTGCTGGGCCTGAAAAATAAAGTTATATAAGAAATATTGAGAAAATTTACGGGCTTGCTGCTATGAAAATAGACAAAAATGTGAAGACTTGGAGAATATCTAGTCAACTCATAGATAAATGCATGTAAACAGCCTTTCTCCACACAAATTTGTTCAACTTCTTTCTTGTTTTATCTTTTAAACACCAGCATCCTCTGAATTTTGTCCTCACTTTCTGTTGGAGTTGGGACTTGAAGGCTAACTGACAACACAAATAAAGCTAGCACTTTAGGGTGGGAGTGTCAGTGTGCTCCAGCTTAAATATAGGACCTAGAGAAGAAGCAGTAGTAGAAGTGTGGCCAAACCAGAAAAAAAAGCTAACAGGTCATGCAGCTGTGTTATAAGTCTAGCTAAGAAGCACAAGCACAGGTGTACACTTGCTGCAATGCCAGATACAGTTTGCAGGCAAGTGAAAGGTAAGGAATGCCAACCACAGAGTAATGCAGGGCCCACATCTAGAAGCCGGCATGACAGAACTAAGACTACAAAAGTAAGTAAGAAAGAGGTATCACCATCAATGTGACAGAACACCAGATCAGGAACAAAGATGACGGTAAGACCTAAGTGGGTTGGGAGAATACGGTGCAGAAGCTGATACACAGATCAGGACAGAGCCAAAGACAAGGAGCAATAAAATAAAAGCTGAAGATAATACAATCCATAAATTGACTGAATAGCAATGGGAAACAACTGAGATCCCCTTATACATCAGCAGCAAGATGGTCAGGCATATAGGCCAGTCATCAGCTGGCAAGGATTTGCAAGGCTGTTCGCTGCTAAGAATGCTAACTGAAGCTAGCTGCAGGGCTGATAGTTGAGTTAGAGCCTGATAATGACATTCTTATAATGGCATACAGGCTTTTTAAACTGGGCTAAGCCATATTCCTTCATATTCTCTATAGAAAAGTAAACTAAAGTTAACATAGACATGGGATGAAAGAATCTACTGAAGGTTTCTTTAGCAAGGCAAAGTATATACCTCATAGGTATCAGGGGAACACAGGACAGCCAAAACAGAATATGGGAATTCTGCAGGAGTGTGTCATTAGGAATTTATGATTTAATAAACCTATTAGTACTTCAGCAGTTTCAATCAGATTTGCTATCTCAGAAGAGCGATGTTATTTTTCCTGAAACATTTTCCTCCTTAATCTCCTAACTACAATCCATCTGATTTGTGATTCCTTTCTTACTGCATCCTGTAGGAAATCAACACTGTGAGAGAAAACTTTTTCTTCCCTCTGTTACTCAGGCAGGAGATCTTGGCACTGACTGCAGCAGAGCCAATCCCACTACTCAC
>NW_009911648.1:0-32298 GCF_000696875.1 Nestor notabilis | reverse complement strand
CTCTTTCCCTTCAACAGTTCTTCCCTCCACACCCTTCCCAAAGCACAGCTTTCCTGACATGTGGCAACTAAGAATGGTAAGCAGAAAGTCCTAATCAAGAAAAGTCATGAGGGTGACAAACTCTGCAGTGTACATCTAGTCAGCATTACAAAATCCAAACCCCAGCTCTTGTCAGTTTTGTTAGTTTGCAAACTAGGGCTAACAAAAATGTCAGTTGATCTCAGAGACCTTCATTCTTGGGTCTCAGTTTCAGGATATCCTGCTTTCCATTCATCTCAGTCACTCAAAGGACATGAATAATTAGTTTTACGTTCCATTCTGCCACAACAAGCAAATATTTTCTGTAAGCTTATTGTCCACAGAGACATCTATATTCCAGTAGAGTTATTCTGTGTTTCTCCACCGAAAATAAAGCATAACAGTTCACAGTGAAGATGGCCATCTGCACATGCAGAGTCAGTATTCAACTCTGTAATATATCCATATATTAATTAAAAGATTAGGACTTTCCTCAGTTGCTAATTACTGAGGAGCAGATCTGGAACAATAGTGAAAATAGTTATTAACAAATAACTTAAATTGAATCCGATTGGAATTCAATTGCTTCTGTTCTCCACTTACTGCCTCTTCCACAGATGTCAGACTATCTTTTCTTGGGGAAGAGTGGCTGGAAAGCTGCTTAGCAGAAAAGGATCTGGGAGTGCTGACTGACAGCCGCTCACAGCAATTCGTGTCTAAGCCAACGGTCTTGTCTATCACTTTATTCTGATATTACTAATATAATAAAATCCAAGTGGCTCAGCATGAATAAGAGTAGTCAGAGAAGGAATTTAGATAAATGTTTAATAAAGATGGTAAATAGAGTTGGTTGCTATGAGGAGTTGGGTTCCTTCATATGATACAACATACAGGTACATATATGAACCTTACCAGTTTGGGCAATAAACTTTGGTTCCCATAATTCTTTCCAGTCCTCTGCTTTATCTGTTTTCTTATCACATGCTGCTTTTCCTTCTATCTACTGGTAGCCTGGCACATGCTCCCCCATTCAGAGGTTCTTCCCTTCCCTTCAAACACTGCAAGTGCTCCTGGGCTCTGCTTTCTTCTCGTAGGGTAAAGGAGAGGACTCAGACATGAACAGTTAAGTCCAGCTCTTCAGTACTGTAACACATAGCAAAGGCTTTCTCAGGATAACCTGTAACTGAGTATACTCCCTGGATGCTGTACTATCCATGTAGGACATATACATCATGGTTCAGTGGGCAGCTTGGCAACAAAACCACAGATTTACCACTTAGGAACCTCAGATGTTGGTGGGTATGTAGAAGGAGTCCTGCAATACTACTGAGTCACAGTTCAAACAGTAGCTACTAATTCTGTACTGTTGTGGTCAAATTTCAGTTCCTAATCTGCTATATTTGCTATGGTCAGAGCGCTTTCCCTGCTCGCAGTTTTCTGAACACACTTTTGTTGTTAATATGAAGATGCACACAACTGTTTTTACTGCAGCTTGCCCACATAACCACAACAGCTACACATACTTTATTGCGTGCCATGTCAGTGCAACTTAATTAGACCCATCAGGCAGTAAACCAGACAGGGCTCATCCCTCTGCACATACCAGCTTCAGTCTGATTTGCAGAGCATATCTACAGGGATGGACAAAGAATTGAGGTAGTTCTACAGTGCTCTACCTGAGCAAATACATCCTGTCTCTTAACTTGACTTTATAGGCATGTCCTTAGATGTTTCTTTTTTTTCCTTTTCTTTTTCTTCCTTTTAATACACAATTAAGTCATCCAGCCAGGAAACAGAAATGAAGATATTGCTTTGCTATAGTGTAAATCAACTGATGGAGTTTACATTGATAATATTGATTTTACTTTGTAGATTTTAGTTTATTAACTTTATTTTCTTGTTTTTTCTTCTTTTTTTCTTTTTTTTTTGTTCCTTTTTTTACTGCAGTGTAAATCAACTGATGAAGCTTCTCTGGATAATACTGATTTTATTTTACTGTAACAGTTGGATGAGGTGTAATACTTCTCACTTATACGTCCCAAAAGGATTCATAAGGATCATTTCCAGCACCTCCGTTCCACAGATGTCAGGAGTATATACACTATATAGTCCCAGAGAGCAAAATTTTATCTTTTCTCTGTGCCATGTCAGTGCAAACTTCATTAGACCTGCCAGGCAATAAATCAAACGGTGCTCATCCCTCTTTGCACACCAACTTCAGTCTGATTTGCAGAGCATATCTACAGGGATGGACAAAGAATTGAGGTAGTTCTACAGTGCCCTACCTGAGCAAATACATCCTGTCTCTTAACTTGACTTTATAGGCATATCCTCAGTCACTTTGCCCCACTACACCATTGGAATACTGGCACCCTGCAGCAGGAAAATATCATAGCAGAACTCCTTTACATGCACACAGCACATAAGAAACCAGAATACCTATACTTCATCCAAAAGAATACTCTTCACATTGCACAGCTACACCTAAGACAAGAGTACTGCTGGGATATTGATGTTAGCTGAGAGCATAATAATGAATAATTACTTCATTCTCAGTCAACTGAACCACACTAGAAAAATCTTGTAATCTATAGTCAAGTGTAAAGAAGATACTAGAGCATAATTGCACTTCCAGTGTTACAGAAATTTATTACAAAATTCTAAGCATCATAAGAATTTAAAACCCATTGCACCAACTATTTTGCAGTAAATCATGACTACAGACTGATCAGTTACGCAGTTTCTCTTTCATGGTTAATGGTAATGTCATAAAATACTTCAGGTTGGAAGGGTCCTTGGGAGGTCATCTAACCCAGCCCTCAGCTCCATGCAGAATCAGATGCAAGATCAAACCAGGCTGCTTAGAGCTATATCTAGCTGGATACTGAAAACCTCCAAAATTAAGATGGTACAAGCTCTCAGGGGAACCTGGTTTACTGCTTTACTGTTGTTATGCTGAAAAAACATTTCCTTATACAAAGCCTGATACCTCCCCATTGGTATGAGAAGGTAGCTCTGAGGTCCCTCTGAGACCTCCCCTCTTTCAAGCTGAGCAAGTCTCAGTCTCTCCCTCAGACTCTCTTCATAGGGAAAAGCTCCATCTCCCTGAGCATCTCAGTGGCCCTCTGTTGAATGTATGTTAGTAAGTTGGTATCATTCTTGTATTTTAATGGAACCAGGAAGGCAGGGGGAACTCAACACAGTATCATAGGTGTAGTTTAATGAGGATGGGTCTGCTCCTGCTAATAGAGCCCTCAGTGTTACAGAATTCTTTTATAAATTTTCCAGCAGCACCAAGGATGAATATCTATGTAGTATGTATATTATTAAAGACCACACAACATGTATATGTATACATGTGTATTGTATACAGTAATTTGAGTTAACCAAAGGTAAAATAATCTTATCTGTTAAAAGATAGAGCAACTTGAAGATAGCTAAGGAATCCAGCTCCACTTGAACTCCCAAGGATTTTCCTGGCCACTAAAAGGCAACCCACACTGGATGAAGTTCATCCAGTGGCATATTTAGCAACACTATCCCTTGAATTTGGTATCTTCATTCTGTGTACTCTGTAAAAGACTGATACAAATACCCTCAGCTGTCTTCCCCTGTAGCTGGTAAATCAGCTGATTTTTCTCTCCTTCACATTAATTTTTCTTGGACTCACTCCAACTTGGCCACACTGGCCAGGCTGCCTTCTAATTAGAAATTTAATCTGTTTTAATTCATGACATTTATCTTTCCCAATCCTTCTTAGACAGGAAGCCTAATACTTGGCTATTCGTTTGAAAGAAGGTTCTCCAAAGAATTTGAAGGCTCATAATTTCTTTTCCCAAGATGGACTGAAGATGTTGGGCCTTAAGGGGTATCAGAGGTGTTTAATATCTTCGGATGCTTTAAGTGTAAATAATGTAGTTCAGATTTGAAATTTCACTAGAATCGCATAAGCGAAGGACCAGAAAAAACTCTAATTTCATTTATACTGAAAAAATCCATTTTCAGTATCGATTTTAAGCATTTTTAATTACTATAAATATACTATAGGTTATTTCAGTTGGCAGCACTATAACATTGCTATTGTTTTATGCACGTTTTTCTTGCCCAAGTTTGCAAATTTATTCAGATTCCATTTTGAGTTCTGAAAGGTCTGAAATGAAAGCACATGGAAAACTATACTGCAAGTACATTGGTATAGTTTTCCCGTGCTGCTGACAATGACTGATTTAAATCTTTTCTTTTCAGGTATAAACACAGTGGAAGAGCCATAATGTGTTAGACTGATAACTGGTGCTTATGAAACAATGGTTAGTTTGTCCCTCATGGAGAATCATGCCAGGAGAGTCAGGCTTATTATTATTAAGGTGTGGCAAATCATTCTTGACTCATCTCCCAGTACGTTCACATAATACAAAAGAATCTAGAAGAAGAAAATATCATCTAGCCACTAAATGCTCTTGGGAAAGCTTCAAATCATACCAGTAATTCATGTTGCCAAAGTAACCTCTGATTTCACAATGCAATACATCTTACGTTTTGATGCAGAAAGCCAAGACGAAATATAACAGGGACAGATATCATGATTCCCAAGGCTTAGACGGCGTTCTGTTGAGATGAGCTTACAGTTCAAAGTTAAACTGGAGAAGCACATTATTTTCCTGACTTAAACACACAACAATATAATGGAGCACCTCTCGTATGAAGACAGGCTGAGAAAGTCAGGGCTGTTCAGCCTGGAAAAGAGAAGGCTGCGTGGAGACCTTATAGCAGCCTTCCAGTATCTGAAGGGGGCCTACAAGGATGCTGGGGAGGAACTCCTCATTTGGGACTCTAGTGGTAGGACAAGGGGGAATGGCTTTAAACTTAAACAGGGGAACTTCAGGTTAGATATAAGGAAGAAGTTCTTCACAGTGAGGGTGGTGAGGCATTGGAATAGGTTGCCCAAGGAAGTTGTGAATGCTCCAGCCCTGGAGGTGTTTAAGGTCAGGCTGAACAGAGCCTTGGGCAACATAGTTTAGTGTGTGGTGTTCCTGCTCATGGCAGGGGGGTTGGAACTAGATGATCTTAAGGTCCTTTCCAACCCTAACTATTCTATGATTCTATATCAAAATTTGTGTGGTTTTATGAGACAATGAGGCCATGGAGAAACAAGCAAAGAAGGAAACCAAGAAAAAAAAAAATCAACATTAATCCTTAGTGAGTTGTTGTTATTAGGAGTGGTTGCCCTTCATTATTACATGGGTACACCTCTCACTGATCAGAAATGCCTTGTGGCAATGGACAAAACTGAAGTTTGGGTGTTTCACTATACATTTAACATTGAACAAACTATACAGCTTTGAATAAGTCTCTAAGGTTCTAGCAAATGATAGAAGTATCTTAGGCTTGCCTACAACAGTCTAACAGGAGCAAATTTCAATGAATCAGGTTCCACAGGCAGTGTCAGGACACAGATAAGACAAAGACTCTCTTTGCTTTCCATATTAGCCTACTCTTGAGACAGCACTTGTATTACGGCACAAAACAACTTGCTGTGCATGGTAACATATACCTGATCACCACAATAGTAACATCAGTAATCCTATTTAGGACTGTCATCCTTGTGGTTTCAGTGTTGACAACACATAGAATCTTGACACTGCAAGGTTTGTCAGTTACACAAACTGACCAGTGAAGGCAGCGACAAGTGCTAAACTTCCCCAAGAAATACAGTGATTTAAATGCATGCAAGAAGTGAGATCTTTCAGTGGCTTATTAGTATGACAAATATACTTTGTCCTTGTTCTGTTAATGTAATTTGAACTCATAAGCAATTAATTCTTTTTTCGTAACAATTGTATGGCTTTTTCTCAAGTCCTATAATTATGCCTAAAATAATCTGTTCCTTCAAAAAGTCCATCTCAATCTGAAAATACCTGTGTAAATAATACACATTGCTCCATTAGAGAGAAGTATGAACTTCAATGCTCATGTTCTTTTAAATTACTCAGAGGCAATGAGGAATAAGGAAGATCATTTTCAAGTATATTAGCTGATGTGTTAATTGGTACTGGACTAGATCCTACGCTCATGTAGGTCAGGGTAGCTCCACAAAAGTCAAAGAAATAACACAGACTTAGGTGGTCATCTAGTGTACTACTCTAAAACTGTGTGTTTTATAAAATAAAAAAAAAAAAGTCCTAATCTGCCTCATACTTGGACAGCTGATGAAAGAATTTGGAAACACCATGAAAAAATTTATATAATGAAGCTGTAACTAAAATGTTTTGAAAAAGTCTAGAAAAAGCAAGGGTGGACAGAGTTTATAACAATTGGTTAGTAACCCCAAACCATTTACAACTATGTGTGGATAACGAATGGATAATAAACCTACTTGCCCAGACTGATTTGCTTTGGCAGGAATATCACTAATACCATACTTCTTTGCAAGGAACATATAATATTCCTCTAATAGAATAAGCTTAAATTCCTTTGACAGAATAAGCATTGATACTTACGTCACACTGACTATCATGAAAGTTTGTAAGGGATCTGTGATGCCATAGCAACTTCAGTATGTGTCTCTTATCATCTACCCTATACAGAAGGGATATCTCTTTTTATCAGGTGATAAAAATAATTCTTTCCCAGCTGTCAGCAGCTTCACATTAATCTCTGCACATTGCTGTCCCAAGCTCAAGAGCACCATAAAGATGTCCTGAGGCACCAGTTCCACTAAAGCATCTGCACGCCAGGCTTGTTCCAATTGCTGTCTCCTTGTAGGCGGGGCAGGCAAAAATGCACTGTGCCATGCACAGTTCACACAGACCATCACTCCATATCTCAGTAACAAAGAGGCTATATAGTAAAGCCAAAGAACACGGTGCTTAAAAATTGAATTAGTTTTAAAATTAACAGTTGTGACCTTTTACCTGTGCTAGGGTCTCTCTATTTAAAATCCAGTCACTGCAAATGCAGAGATCCAATGAAGATCAGAACAATGATAGGAGGAGGAACTTAATGAGCTAATTACTGAAAATGGAGCAGACTAAATCAGCTACTTACAGTATCTATCTAAGTGGAACGATAAATGCTGTTAGTTCCGCATAATTCCTACCATTGTGGAGTTTAACTCTTACGAACAGAAAATATGATGAACAAATATCATGTTTAGCTTACAATGAGTGTGTTGAACTAAACTGAACCACTTACTATGACGTCTTGAAAGGCAGCAGAGAAAAAAACATGAAAACAATGCAAAACACCTGAATGCAGAATTACTGTTTTCTGAGGTAGGAGAGGTATTTTCCAGTTTCCTAGTTGTTATATTTCTGAAGTACTGGAAGACATGAAAATTTTTTTTAATTTGTCATGAAAACAGTTCAGTGACTTCTGCTGTTCTCTGGGAAAACTTTGGGAATCTAGCTAGAAATTCTTCACTATTTAAACAATCCCATTTTCTTCTGATATCAACCCAACACTTTATGATTAAGAATTACATCTGTCCCTATACAAAGAGTTAGCACAAGATCTACGCACTGTTTAGGTACATCTAACTTCTACAGAATTCATTATTTTACTGTTAGGATTATGCCCTAGAATGTCCTCTATAGCAAAGGCCTGAGAAGAAATGTTGCCTTAAGTAAAAGTGATCAAACTTCTCTGCCAAGCTAAGTATACCCTGCCCACTGAATTTCCTATTTTCAAATAACATTACAGAATAACACTGCAAAGTTATTAAACCACAGTACTTCGTAAAATGCTTGCAGGTAGTTAAAAGTCCAGTGTAAAGTAAGGTAAAATCACCTGCAATTACAATTTTGTTCTGTAGCTTTTAATAAGCTCATTAGCAATCACATAAGAAGGCCATATGCTGATTGCTTCACAGTGTTCTGAGAAATTAACGGCAATGGGTGGAAACAATGTCAAAGAGTCAAGCTGAGGAATGACAGCTTTGTTCTGTAATCCTGGGCAAATTGTGACCATCTTCCATGCCTCAGTTGCTTTATCAATGCTGTGGAGAAGACACCACTATTTAATTTATTGCCAAAAGCCCATTCCCAGCAACTACAAGGATAATCTAAGAGGTTCAGTAATATTTGTCATTACAGTGGAAAAGCCATGCTGATTCCATGTTTCAAGAGCTGAAAAAGACCTTTCCTTATCCAGTGTAAAATAAGGCACTTACAGAAACAATAATGAGAGACACTTTACTATTCGAGAATATTTTAAGAGGGGTTAAAATACTGTAGCATACTTCTTCTCCTAAATATGGTTTGTCCTCTTATTTCACCCTACCTAGTAGCTATTCTGACTTTCTGTACCTCTTTTTATGTAAAAAGAAGGTCACACTCTAGCCATACTCTACATGAGCAGGTGATGTGTGTACAAGCAAGAGGACTAACATGTCCTGAAGTTATGACAGTCTGTTGTGAAAAGCAGTAGGTTTCCTGAGTCTGTAAATGCATCCCTCAGCTGATGTTATTCCTCCTCCTTCCTTTCTCAAAAACTCAAATAGAGAACCTAAAGAGCATTAACAAACCTCACAAAACATAATAATTTTTTGTGACAGGTAACAAGAAGGAACATATATATTCATCCAACATTGATATTTCAGATATTCAATCACAAATGAGACACCCCAGACATATAAGATATCAGTATGAATTTTTCTCCTACTTCTGAAGTTCCTGGGGCATTCTTGTCCTCCACAGAGTAAAAAATAGATGCTTTCTTTCTCCATGTTAATTCTGCTGATTTTTCTCTATGTCAGCTCAATACTACACAGATCACACTAAGCAGACAATGAAACCAATCACAGGTAGCCCTGTATGCAGTTAATGAGGGTCTCTAAGTGCTTGGACTCTAATAATATTTCCAGGTCCTCTGTCATAATTAACTACATGCATTGCAGGCACATGGGTACAGAATGTGATTTGAGAACAGGCAGCTGTTACCAGGAATTAGTTGTTATTAGGTAGAAATATATTTAGCCATTACTCAAATGAGATAAGCTGATGGTAAAATTCAAAGCTGAATGATTGCCAATTCAGACCTCAAATGGGTAGGTAATATGGACCTGGTCTTACAGTCTTTATTTCCCTGTGTAACATCTTTCTTTGCAATAGTCTAATTTGTGTGACCAGGAATCACTCACATAAGACTACAGAACTGAGATCTAAGACTGACAGTTAGGATTTTCACTTGTAAGTGATTTCAATTCTGGAGGCTCCTGAGAGCAAGAGGGAGTACAAAGACAAAGAACACAGTTTGTCTTGAACAACTCATGGATGGTAGAGGCAAGCATTTTATTCTCATGCAAGTGAGCAGCTTACTGATATGGAGGCTGAATCACAAAAATGAGTTATAACTCTTCCTTTTGAAGAGCTCCAGAAATAATTCTGAAAAGACACAGGAAAGTACAGATTTCTGCCAAAACCTATTATGAACTGGAAAAGAGAAACCAAACTGATTAGTATCACAAGGAGCTCATTTACTTAGGACATATGCTGCAATCTCTTGGCCTGCATTCAAGGGAAATGCCTGGCTTTTAGGAAAAAAATACTGCTTAAGATTTCTGATGCAGAACAATATAAGGGACAATTAAATTACAGTCCAGATAATTAACAGAAAGAAGGATTGCAGCAGGCATTACACAGTGTTCTCTAACAAACAGAAACAAATCAGAAAATGGATTGGTGAGCAGAACTCAGCACTGAATTAATTACATATTCTTTTCCTAGCCCATGGTTATAAAGCACAGAATTCTGCTTACTCCCACAGGTAACAGGAGAAAACAAGGAACTTCTTGCCAGGTTGCTTTAAAGTTCTTTCTTGATTTCAGTTTTTCCTCAGGAGTCCTTTGGCTGCCCGGCTCATTGGAAAAATCTATGTGATTCTTTTCCAGACATGAAAACATGCTAATTTGTAGAACATTCTGGGGAAAAAGGACAACTTTTACAAGCATTTTTAAAAATAACCATTCAAAAATTTTAAAAGGCTTAAGAAATCATACTACCTCCTTGCAAGTTCTTTATGAGGCACTATGCCACTGACTGAAACAAAAGTATGTTTTACTTACGAAAAACCACATCCAGAAATGCTTGATAAAATAGCAGATTTAAGGAAGTGCTGCCTCTTTCTCCATCACAAACACCAGCTCCCTGTATACAATTAGCAGTTTATAGAGGATCTTAAATGTATCAGCTTGTAACAGGTATTTATGATCTATCTTCAAAAGACTGGAAAATATATCCTGAACCCAAAACAAATTCTATGTTCTCTGTTCTTAGTTGTCCACCCTTTTGTAAAAATATAGCATCAGGAACATTTTCTGGACCTAAAGGTATAGAGGCTTTCCAGAACTTTCTGGATTCTGACACAAAAGTTTTTTGAGATAAACTCATGATCACAATAAAATTTAGACAATCACTTGGTCTCCATAAAGACATCAGACAAAATCATGAATGTAATTTTTTTTCCATAAAATGGATGCTACTATCTATCCATACACAGTGGGATTAAAAAGCTTTATTGTTTTGCTTAATAATTCAGCTTTAATGGCCACTCTCTTTTTGACCCCCTTCCTCAAAAATTTAACAAAACCAGCAAATTCATGTCTTCGAGCTCTAAAATTCCAGACTAATAATTTTTAGTACCCATCTTAATTTTCCTTCTCTAAAAAGGAAAAAACGCTTTTCTTCACCAGACAATGAAATTCAAAATGCGAACATAGGAATATGGTTCTAATAAAGAAAAAGTGCCTTATGTTATTAACCACTTGCGTCATCTCAGGAATGGCATCCAGCTAAAGGAGGCTTCTGCATGCATAACACTGATTCATCGGTTAGTGTCTGTCTCTTTAACATCATTTGTGTTAGTCATAACCTCTCCAAAGTGCTCTGGTGGTTGTTAATTTACAGCATAGAGATTTTTTGCAAAAAGTATGAAAAGCCATAACTAAATCAACAGTAATCTCTCAGTCACTGGCTGTTCTTGTCAAAGTTCTCTCTTTGACAACCCTGCTAAGGGTGGGATTTAGCCATCTAAAATATAAGTATCTATTTCACTATATTTCAGGCCTACTTCTTTCTCAGTTTAATACAACGTATAGTTCCAAGAAGGATTTTTTTTTTTTTTTACAGGAAATTTTTCTTTGAGAGACCTGTTATATCACAAAATAAATAATCTTCTGAAGATATGTATTTCTGACCACCAGTTATAAAGCCATAATAGTTTTAAAGCAGATAACTGAATCTTAGCTGACTAAGACCTTAAGTTCCTGATTCCACTTCTTTGTTACCTCTACCACCCCATTTTCCATTATAGAATCTTTATCTCCACCTTACCAAGCTTGTTAACTTGGCTTTTTTCATTTTGCTGGAACAACACTGATGTGTATCAACTGACAATCTGTCCCAAAGGGTAACACGTACAATTCCAGAACAGACAAAACAAGAAGTTACTATTGTATTCTTTTCTGTAAGCTTTCTTGTTCAAACTACTCAGGAGCAAACATCGCCAGGTTTGGAGGTTCTGTCCACAAGCTTATCTGAGTGGAAATCTTATCAGGATAGGTCCAGAAAACATCACTCAATTTAGCTGTGTAAGAAAAAATCTTCTGACGTAACAGTCAGAGGTTGATTTCCCTATAACATTGCTGACTCAGCCACAACAGACACAGGACCTGAAAAAATTGTTAGTTCTTGAACTTAATAAATGCTAAATTCATCTGATTCTTTGCTCTAATGAAGCTAAAATCTTTCCTAAATCCTTACTTGATTTTAAGGAGTTTGGCTATACTTGTGCACAAGAGACGCAAATTATAGAGAAATTGCTTAGCTAGATATACAGGTGATTCAATTCTTGATGAAGGACTGTCAAAAAGTTAAATAGAAGAAAAAAAAGTTAAAGATCTTAAAGGACATTAAAAGTTGTTAAACATTTCCTTTCTCTATAGCTTACTCAAAGCCAGGCTACAAAATCTCTTTCAGAAACAGCAGAGCCTGTGAATCTCAGAAATGCTGTAACACTGGCAGTCCTAGATATACTGTTTGATTTACCAAGAGGATGAATCACAGTAATTCAACATTGGTTCTTTAAGACTTGGAAGTGGTCTGCCACAGAGGAGGATTTGTTCTATTATTAAAAGTTATATTTGATATAAAACTACGAAACTGTCAACCACATTTAAAAACTTGTTCATACACCACTGACAAAATCCACAAGGCAGTCATGAAAAAGAAAATCCTATATTACTTAGATTTGGAGTTATATTTAGTTAGACAAATTAATGGAAGGTATGCTGTGTGGGTGACCCTACCAATTTTTTTTAATTGTTAAAATAAAAGAAATTCAGTCTAAGTAGACCATGTTTGTAAACACATTAAACAAGATATCCCTGTGTCAGTGGCCTGTACCTGTGGATTTAACTACATGATTCCAAAGGAAACAGCCATAGAGGAATGCAACTCTTGAAAACTCAAGCTCTAACAAACAATTCATTTATGTCTGTTGAAAGTTATACTTGGGAAATCATTAACACAGGCTCCTTTCTGCACAATCTGAAAGACACAGCTGTCGGAAGTGAATTCTCGTGGGCTGCAGAATTATCCTATTTCCTAAGAACTTCTGTACATAGCGAGGAAAAAAAAACAAACAAATTTATCTGGAGTTCAGAGTTTATCTGGAGTTTGGCTGTGAATTAGAAAAACCCACAGGGTACTCTATTTTCTCACTGTACCCACATAAGTAAATCAGGTAAAAAAAGCGAAGGGGAAAAGAAAAAAGCCCCCAAATTTAAAATAGTTTAGAAAAACATTGCCTGTTTCTATTATGTGTGAGCTGTCATGCTGTGCTCCTGTGTCATTGCTTGTGTTTGAGTCCCTTTGTGTGGTAACACTGTGTGCTGGAAACTTGGCTTTAAACAGTGATTGTACTGAGATAAAAGATGTATTAGATGAATGTGTTTTAGTCCTTGTCAACAGAGACAGCCCCTAGTATCTTCCCAGAACATCCAAAATACAACAATCTCCTTATCTAAGCCTAAGCCAGTCTTCCCCAAAAACCTTCTCTCATTTTTATAAAGAAGTTGTACATATTTATTCTTTTATATGCAAGGAGAGGGAAAGTCATACAATTGTATTTCACTTCCTAGCTGGCAACACAAAATGGAAAATACCTAAGAATTAAGTCTGCTGTGTTCAGAGTGAACTCCTTAGTTTATACAAAGGAAGAAGGAAAAAAAAACTAAGAGCTCAAGAGAGACTGGTTATTGCAAGTCAGGTAGAAAATAGCAGCATTCCTGTTTGCAGAGGGAAAACAGAGCTTCATAAGTCAAGGTTACTAAACTTATTTTTCAAAGATGCCCCAAAAGAGTTTTATTTCTAGCTAAATACAGGTTGGGTTAACAATGTAAGCTACTAATATTCCCTCATTTTGTTTCCTTGCTTACATGTGTAAGACTGAATTTTATATTTCAATCTGCAGTCATTTCAAAGACCACATCTGGCTGTCCTACAGGACACCATGGGCCCAAATATTAATGGCTAAGAGCCACTGCACTGGGGCCTAGGATTTCTAAAGGAATTCATAAGGAAATAGACTGTCATTTCTGAGGCTTTCTAAAGGAATTCAGATGGAAATAGGCTGTCATTTCTGAGGCTTAAAAGTAAGTAAAGAAATCTTATAATTTAGCAAAAGAAAGCTAGAGTATAAACTATCAGGAACTACAAAATAAGTACTAATTTTAGCCGCTTAGCAATCCTTTAAAAATGGGAATCAAAGCACAAGTATTACCATAAGATTTCCTGGAATCTACCCAGTTCCTAATCCTGCATCTTTCACAAGATTAAACAAGAAGACTGCAGTCCTGCCATGCCTCACCTCTAACCTTTTCTGTGATTACTTATGAACTACTACATGACAGCTCTCAGAAAACCTTGTTGTAAGGGACAGGGAGGTAAAATTTCTATTTCCCTAGATCCTCTTATTTTCAAAGTATTAAGGCTAATTTGTACACGACAGAGGCCTGAGTATTAAAATGTCTGTGACTAAATTTTCTTGCAGTGTCCTAGCTAGGAAACACAGCTTCATAAAAAGCAGGAAAGCTTCTTCTGGAAGATGGAGAAGAACTGACCTGTTCTACAGATACATAAACATTTATGTATGATGAATCTTGCTGAGTCAGACCAAAAGTATATCTAGTCAGTATCCTCTGTAACAACATTCATGATTAAATGCTGAGGGAAAATTGTAACAGCAAGGTGGACATACTTGATAGTTCTTTTTAACAAACCCCTAACCTCCAAACACATGCAGCTATGTGATTTCCTGAGATAGAAGTAGCTTCTATGTCTATGGATACTTTTAGTGAGTATCTCTTAAACAAATTTACCCCGACTTCTCTTATCTAAACTTTTGGCTTGTGCAGTGTCCTTTTAGCAAAGAGTTCCATTGCATATCCACAGGTATGGGACTGACAGAATGGAGGAACAGGTTTCAGGGGTTTTTTTTTGATCCCTTTAAAATCACAGGCTCATTCCTTTCATATAGATAAGGCCTTTTAATGGGTAGTTTACAAGAGGACATTTCTGTAGGTAGTTTTAGCTGTTCAAATAAGGCATAAAATGGCCATGATTTTAGCTGTAAATATATATGGGTTTAATCCTCAGAGTTCATGTCCAGTTAAGGATGTTCCATACAAATGTCACCTTCTATCATTGTTTCCTACACTTACCTTTTAAGACAATCACAATGGCATTCATTATCTTCAGCACAGAGGCATTTCTCCTGGACTATCTGACTTTTCTATAAGGTCTTTTTATCCTTCAGGCTGTTAATTACTGTCTTGCTTCAGGTCTGACATTCATTTTCACAGGACTCCTCATATATGCTTCAATCACATAATTTCTTTCTCTCTTCCCCTCTAATTAGCACAATACTGTCTTTCTCAGCCTTCCCATTTCCCAGTCAAAGCTACAATAACTGCCCCGTTGCTATTATATGACCTTTGTAATGCCTTTCTGCCTTGATAGATTCTGTAATACCTGCAACATGGCAGACATGTTCACCCTCAGCTGCTGTCTCATGAGTTTGTCTACCAGCCTCAGCATACCCAAAATTGATTTCCTGTTGATCACTCTTGAGTCACAGCTCTGTTACAATTCTTCCTAACTGCCACCAGCTCTTTTTTAGGGGATGTAGCCAGCCAATGACACAATTCTGACTCCTTTATTTGTTAAACTGCCTGAATAACAGAGCTGTGGGGAATAAAAAAAAAAAAAAAAAAAAACAAAGTGCATCTTAGGACCTTCATGGATAGAATTTCCAAAACGAATTTAGCCTAAGTAGTAACAGGAAGAAGGATGGTAGCTCACAGACATGAAGCAAGACAAACATCTGAGTCCTTGAGGGACTGTAAATAAGACCACAGCCATATTCAAACTATTATACAAGCATTAATTTCCACTGTATGTTTGGGAAGGGAGCAACTGGGAGTTTTCAGAACACTGTATGTGCCATTTGTCAGCCCAGCTAAACACATGCTTTTTAAGGCAATTCATGAATGCCTCTGTCTGTTATACAGACTATCAGTGCATATCCTATTTGTGACAGGTTTCTTCTAACAGCACATTGATGTAATATAACAGGACTGCCCACACATTTTCCCCATCCAAATAATTTCTTAGCAGAGAACTATGTGTTTTGAACATAAGTCTATTTATTGCAATAAAAATTACTTCATCAAAAAACAAAGCACCAGTCTTGCCTTTGTTTTCTAGAGTAAAAAAGCCACACTTTTTGTTTCCTTCTATTTCCTTTAGTTCCTCTACTCATTACAATAGGTTTTTTCTGTACCTGTCTTCAGCTTGAGTTTTCTCCATATGAGTTATCTCCAGTGCAATAGATAAAGGAACGGTCCTGTTTCCTATGGAGATACTTCACCAGGCACATGCAAGAGCCATATTAACTGTTTTTCAGTGGATGGTTAGCAGGAATCCTTTCTTTTATTGCATACCCAGATTTTGCCTTTCTTCAGTGATTGCTAACTGAATAACTTCTAGTTTCTTGTCACTGTTCCCCAAATGCCCAATTTCATAAGGTTAAATTAAATTCCATTTCTATTACTTGACACTTGAAAGTCACTATTCTTTTCTGTATGATATCCTGAACCTCTTCTATACTGGTAACACATCCCAACTTCGCATCATTAAAAAGTTTTATTAGCATATACCTGCTACATATTAAATTTACTTACTACTGGAGTTCTAAAACCTTTCCACAATGCATTCTAAGTCTGATGTCTTCTCCTTTCAAGTCAGCTTGTCATTAATTTCTTCCTGACCCTTCTTTTCATTACTAAACTCCATCTTCTCCAGTAAATTTCCTTAATTCCTTTTGTTCATACAGTTAATGAATCTTACATTTACATCCAAATGACTGAGATACTTCCACCCTTCACTCTCATATTTCTAGTTCACAGTTAGCATAGCTGAAGTCATCTCATGTGTGATCATATCCACTGAAATCTAGGAACCCTAATCACAGATTTGTTCAAAGAAATTATTCTTGAAGTAAATTGTACTTATCACTGTTAAGAAGTCTCATATGATGATTAGAATTTTAATTACGTTTGGAGAAGAAGTCAGAAAAAAGCACTCCCAGATTTCAGGACACTACAGAAAGTACAAGTCCTAATATGGGTGAATACAGAGTTGCATAATATTACCCTTCCAGGCTTTTTCTTTTAACTCAGTTCATCCTGGAATGATTCATTAAGCTGAACAGGTATAGGCCTTGCTAGCCAGTGTGACAGACCAAACCGTTTAGAAAGGAAAATCAGAAACACCTGTGAGAGGTTACTTCATATGCCTTTCCTCATGGTTCGCTTTAATTCCAAATAAAATAAACCAAAATCAATAGTATCCAATCTATATAAGGTAAAAATTCCCACCAAGTGTCACTCTCTCTGTAACAGACCTAAATTTCTTTTTCTTTTTAGAAATACACCTGAATAATAATATGACGAGCACAGAAGTAAGAACTTTCTATACCAGCGTAACATTCTAATTTTAGAGTAAATGAGCTGGATAAATTACACCATTGACAACTTCCATCTGAGTTGTTGACTGAAATTATTGAGGCAGAATTCTCTGTATTTCTCCAACTGCAATAAACAAATAGTCATAACAGGAAAAAATTAACTAATTTGTTTATGCGCAGTGAGTAATAAAAAAATCTGAGTTAAATGAGAAAATATCTAGATGAGTACAGAAGAACAATATATTTATTCAGAAAAGACTGAAGGAGTTTAGCCTCAACTACAATGAAAAGAAAGCAAAGTGGAAAAAGCAACTTCTCTATTACAAAAACTGCAATAATATCCTAACTGATTTTTCTTAGCTGACCAAGAAATAGCAATATAAATACAGAATTGAATCCTCCATAGATGCTATTTTGCCTGATGTCATCATTTCACATGTAAAAGCTGGGTGCATTGTCCATAATGCGTTAGCTACTACAAATATTATCCTGATGTGACACAGAGCCTATTATGGCTCTTGGCTTCTTGCAAAATGCATTTAAGCTTACTTCCAGAACATAACGCAAACTGGGCAGCATTAAATAAAAATGAGTTGCTTTTGTGTGACCCCCATCCTCCCTCAGTCAGTTGTGCTCCCTTTCAACCCAGCATAATTTCAGAATGGCTTCAAGCTGTTCTAATACAGCACAGGGAAACAGCTTGCACTGAGCAGCAGGAGAAGGCAAAAGTGAGCTTTAAATACTGTTTCTACACTCCCTTTTTCATGGTATTTAGATTATGGCTCCCAACCAAGGCTCACATCCTCTGATTTCAAAGCAACAACTGCACAGCAAGAGTGCAACATTTTGCTCTAATTTACAACATGAATCTTATTAAAATGCAATGAAGAGCCTGTACGGGCTTTTTTCTTTTTTTTTCTTTGTAGAGTCACTGCAGCTGTACAGATGTCTCAAATGCACTGCTAAAATGGTTAACAGGACCTGGCAGCACAGCTGATTTCACTTTAAGGAATGTTGTCAACATTAATTTCATTTTAGAAATAGAATTAGTCTTGATTCTTAAAATGATAGCTTAGTAAGCGTAAGTTGCATGTCACAGTTTAAAGTACACTCTCAGATTCCTATGGATTTTATTGAGCTTGAACAATTAAGATAGCTTGGTTTTCAATGTTAGCCCAAGGTTATTGCTCTTGTTTTAGACCCGTGTCACAGCAAAATTGTTCCATTCTCTTTTTCCTTCCCATCCTGACTCTTCATTTTGAACAAAATCAAAGATCTTGCTATTCTGGAGCACATGTATGAAAGACTTTTGTATCTTCCCTTTCTCTTTCTCATTACCAGTTTTTAAGGAGTCTATGTAGCAACTATATGATGCTTGCATATATGCAAGTGCTGGTCTCTGGCAGTTCTTCCACTGGTATATGCTTCACTACATGGGAAAAGCTGGTGACTTGCAGATCACGATGTGGAAGGCAAAGGCAGCTGAAAAAATGTTATACCAGGCTGCCTGGTCACAGGTTAGGGGAAGCTGCAATCACCTTAGGTCTGGCAGGGCAATGATTTATTGGCCCAAACAATGGCTAGATGCATTTTCCAGGAGTCCAATGAGGAAAACAGCCTAAAACAGACTCTAAGGAAGAGTTTAGAAAAGTGTTTTAAAGTAGGTCACTTTTTTTTAAATAATCCCCATTGAAATTTGCACTTAAATAGATAATTCTTACTTAGAATTTTAACAATTCTAAATGCCACCTTCTCTTTCCAATTAAATCTTTGCTTTTGAATACAGATGTATCATTTTACTGATAACAGGAGTCTTTGTCAGAGAATATTTAAAGTCCAATGATGGCAAATGTAGTGCTAAGCTGATCAGAGGGAACTTATTTCTATACTGCAAGCAAAGCTATACAGCAAAATTGCTGAAGTAGGAACACAGGGTTTTTTTAAAGCACAGAACTCTGTAAAAAAAAAAAATCTTTGACCAAATATTTCAGAAGACTTTCACAAAACCATTGGAATATTGGGAAAAATGGTGGAATTTAATGCTAGTTGCAGGGCTTTTACTTCAAGTTTCCTCTCCAAACTATCTGAAGCCAGGAGTATGCAACCACTTTGGTGCATGTGAGTCTAAGTAAGCACATAAGGGCTCTCTAGCCAGGGTGCTGAAGTGATAGGCATCATCCTTTTTTTGAGTTGGGTTTAGAGCCAGTGTTTTAAACCCTCAAGATGTGTTTTTATAGCAATAAAATTGTAATGTCATATCAATATTTGATTACCCAGTTCTACTTTTTTAAATAAAAGCATATAAATTTTGAAAGTGTCTCACTGGCTAACACGGCCAGTCTCACAAAGCATACAGCATATGTTCTTTGCACTGAAGTCCATCTGAACTGAGTATGCCTTTTACATTGCCAAGATCTCCTTTGGCACTGAAGACTGAGCCCTGGTTCTATACAAGAAATACATCATGTAGTTTTCCAGTATGTGTATTGTTTATAATGGATGCATGTAATATTTCCATTTTTCTCTTGGCTACTTACCTAAAACGATGGAAAGCTGAGCTGAATTGGATCCATTGGTGCAATTTTAATATAACAGGTATAAGAAACAGAACACAGAATAAACAGGGCAAGGTAAAGAGAGCACTAAGAATCCCTTAATTAAAAAAAATCTACAACTTCTTGAAGTAACTAAGATCCCCAAGCTATACAAAGATTAAAAACTCCTGGCAGTTCTCTGACTGAGATTTGAACACTATAGTACTGTCTCGTCTCTTAATGGGCTTTCCCTTGGCTGTTCATGTTTAATATTTGTTGTTGAGAACACTGGCCCACAAAAAACAGGTAAAAAAAAAAACAACAACCAATTAATGATTAATGAATGACAGTATTTCTGAGAAATAAAGTATACCAAGTATACCGCTTTTTTTAATTCAACATAATTTGAAATCTAGCTGTTTGAAACTAGAAGAATCTTATATCCATCCAGTCCCATCCCTTTCATACTACTAGGTCAAACCTAACGGGGGAAAAATGTATTGCTATTTATTATTTGACACTGTAAAACATTCTAAAGCCCTCTGATGGACTTTCATCCTACGCACATACGTGCTGGACACAGACAATTCCTTTCCAAAATTTCTTATAGTTTCTGTTAAGAAATCAATATCTTTTTAGGTAAAATGCTCTTTTTAAGAGATTTCCCTGCTTTAAAAGGTAAAAAACTGTTAATATGCCGTCTTCCTAATGTCCATACCAAGACTGTCACATTATTTGTTGCTGTGAAACAAAATCTCGGGGCTAGCTGATGGCCCTATGAAATGGTAACGTGCTATCACTAATGAGTATAGCACTTAAACTCCAACTTTTCAATTTCAGTAAGAAGTGCTGTGGAAAGAAGGTCTTTGACTCAGAAGGAAAACCCCCAAATGTTACAGTGCTCCCAGCAGGCTCTTTCTGGTCATACGGAATATAAGTACTTGAGGTAGACCTATCCTCCCTGATTTAAACAATGAAAAGAGACAATTCAGTTTGGGTCCTTTGAATCCAAGAAGAAGAAACCATTGCCTCAAAGCAGGAAAAAACTCAAACAAACAAAAGACCTGCAGGGCATCTTAGTTTGTAAAATGTCACCTGCTTCAACCTGTTAACACTGGCTAGTTCATCTGTTATAATCACACAGTGAATTTTATTAAGTAATGACTCTGCTTCATGATTGCCCATGCTGACTTTCAAACAAACTTGTACCCTTCACTAATAAGCATATGAGAATCTTTTTCTAAGAAAATCAGTGTTTCAAGCTCCAACATGCTTCAAGTTGAACACTAAATGTCCTACTGAAAGGGCTATTAATCACGAAGTTTAGATGTCTACCCAAGAACAATATGTATAAAACCGCAACAGGACACATTGGATTAGCTGTGCCTCTAGCTAGGGAATTTCAGTGACTTAACAGCATTGCTATTTACACATTTCTGTACCTTGCTGCCAGGCAAGGAGAGCAGAGCAGCAGCATTCCATGAATTTCTTCAGTACACTACATGGCAAAATACTACAGTTCTGTTCTTGTCATTCACAACACACTTTAGAGTTGTACTTACAGTTTTTTCTGACTTCAAACCTGTGAGATTTTTCAGCACATTTTATTCCACATATGCTGAATAACAGTTATCACATGATGTCACGCCATACTTTGCCAGTTATTTTAAAGGAAGTGTTAATCTCTTACATGTTTCTACACAGAATTAGCATCAAATCACATTCACTGTGATTCATTCAATTGTATATTTTATGTAATATAAATGCTCTTTTATAAATGCAGTTTGAAACGAGAATGGGTATTGCAGGACTACTATTCATTTTAGAAAGACATTTGCATAATCAAAGAAAAGTAATAAAGCATAATGTAATATAGACAGATGTTACATGCAGAAATACTACATATTAAGAATACAACAGTTGATATAGCTTACAAGATAGGGTAATAGTGCTCTATTTCAGATTTCGTGCACTAGAATAGCTTTCTCAGATACTTAACTGACTTTATTTAAGGTCCTAGAAGTGTAACAGTCAACCAATTTACCAGCAAGTATAATTGCAGCACAATGCTCCAGTTCAGAATGCTCCATCTAAAAAGTGGAAACAGCAATAAAATGCTGTTGCAGTTTGAGTTAATTTGGAATGTTGAGGCCTTTTGAGAACTGGCATTAAAATTTTAATGAAAAGACAAAACAAAAAAATCCTCGACACACCAAGATGCATCGCTGGCTGGGAGGTAAAAAGCTTTAGCATGAAAGTAAGATCTGAAGACCTGTCTCTAAACCTACGTCCTGAGAGACTTTAGGAAGGTCTCTTCCATGCTCTGAGCCCCTATTCCATCACTCCTAAGGGACATGAGACCTTGTGTTTGTTACACTGACTTCAATTGCAAGTTTTTTCAGTCAAGGAGCACCAGAGTCTTATTGGACTCTGCATACTGTTTCATACAAAGAACAACAAAATGTCCATTTTGCTAAAACTGGAAGTTTATTCCAGCTGGCAAGAATACAGTTGCTACATCCTCCTTATGCCATAGGTAGCCCTGAACACATTTAAATTAAGGGGCCGCTTTTGAGCCAAGCACGTATTAGCAGTCTGCTGTGGAGAGGTATTATGAGAAATATACTGGTGTCAAACTAATTACCTTAATACAACACTGTAAACTAATGCTGCTGCTTTTGCTGGGAGAGACGTACAATAAAATCTATTGCAGAGGATGCTTGCTGACTAAAAGAAGTGTAAAGACTAATGTGAACACAATTTTATTGTTCCACTATAAAAAAATAGTCAGGTAATGTCAACGCAACTTATCTCCATGATCTCCAACATTACAGTACTACAGCAAAAGTAGCAAGTTGTTGCAGTGAAAGCATGCACATGACATGCAATTACCTACTATGTAGCACTGTTATATCTATGATAATAGCAAGAATCTAAGCTTAAAAAGGTTCTCAACAGGCAAAGTCTGTGTTCGAGTTCCTTAAGGGCACAGAACAACAAATGATTTAAGGCATCAAGGGCCAAAGCCTACCTAAAAAGACATGAATGAGAGACAGACTAGGAAACTGGGAAATTCACTTTTTGCCATATTAAAAAGATAATTTATCTGCTGTTGAAAACATGTTAGATTAACTTGTCATATTTGATCTGAGGTTTCATGTCTACCCATCATTAAATAATTTTTTAATTACTTGTATTCATGCACAGAAAAAGAAAATCTTGGTTAATGAGGTTGTTAGAAACACCTCATGGAGGAAAAATTGCTCAAAATCTTCAAGCACTCACAAATGATGGCAAAGACCTAAAGCTTTAACTTCAGGTCCTGCATTATTAAATGTTCTGCTACCCTTGCCTTTTCTTTAAGTGAGTATCACCCTGTCACCCAAGAATTACGAGATGTGAGCATCAGTGGCTCCTGCATAAATAAGTTTCGACTATCCTTTCTTTCTGAGGATGACTTACATAAAAGAACACCTATTCACTGGCATCACACTTCCCTACAGTTGGCATCTTTCTACCATCTTTAAAGTGTAGGCAAGAGATGAGGGGTTTTGTACACCTGGGCAACACAGCTGGTACATTCTCTCTTTCAACATATTTTCTTCGTCAGCAGGAGGAAGATGTTTCAGGTCATCAGGATGGCAAAAAATTATGCCTTCCATTATTCAGCCACTATCATAGGTCTTACATGAATTTATAATTTTTGTGGTAAGAAATGTAATACCTACCTGGTATTTCAAAGTACTTTTTAATAACATGTATCACTTTCAAGAGCCTACATATTGCAGTTGTTTATGCCTTGCGGCCTCTGTATGTGCCAACCTGCGTTATTACTTAATGGAATTCGATTCAGAATACATACCCTGCTATACTTCAATACTTAGAAAATACTGTCTATGTTCTATTATTCAAGACAGAAAAATGATACAGGAAATAATTAACTGATTTTTCATTACTATGCCATATATATATGTGTGTGTATATATATATAAAGGTTATGACATTCAGTGCAAACCTACAGTAGCTTAAATGCTATCTATCAAACTGCTACAGCTTGCTTAGTTCATAGAAGTATTGGTTTTGGCTTACCCAAATCTGTAGCTTAATTCTTTTTTCATTTTTGAAAACCGTTTTTACTTTGAAATCGATCCCAACTGTGCTTACAAATGCAGACGTAAAGGAATCATCAGCATATCGGAACAAAAAGGAGGTTTTCCCAACACTGCTGTTGCCAATAATGAGCAGTTTGAACATGTAATCAAAGTTCTGGTCAGATGTTTCTTTCTGGCCACATCTGGAATCTTGAGCAGATGCCATCTGTAATTCAAAATAAAAAGAAATCATTCATTTTCTCTTGTATCATATAAAACCAGAAACATTGAGATTTTATTGGAGTTTTTGATGTCAGATACAAATGAACTCAAGAAGTTCACAGATGATTAATTCACTTTATGGTTCTTGTATCCATGATAATAGTTCCAGTTGCAAAAGAGGATGTAAACACTCCTGGGGCTGGTATCAAAAAAATAATAATTCTAAAAATCTGGGACAGTTCTCGAGTATATAATTAAAAACAGCTACATTGAGAAAATGTGATGAACTAGACAATGAAAATATAAGCAAAGATACTTCACTTGTACAAGAAGGAAATAAGAGATCAATTCTGTGTTATGACATACAAGATATGTTTCCAAGCAAAAGTTTAATATGTTTTAGATCTGATAAAATTCTTGAACTTTTTATTTTACTGTAAATATTCTGCTGTCTTTTCTAATGCTTATCACCATATTCAAACTATTTTGCCTTTATCAGTTTTCAGTTTATCATACCATTAAATAGTGAGCTCAGTATATACCTCTGAAATACTTTTTTTTTTCTAGTTCTACTCTATTCTATCATTTGGAATTTGCCATGTTAATGTATTATCATCATAAGCGGCAGTTGTTAATGTTTTCAAATTTGAGTCCTTAAAATACAGTTTCTAATCCATATAAAACACTTGAATCAGCACAGATTACTACACACTGCTAAACAGGAAGGTTATTTTGCTTTAGGGACTTCAAAAATCACAGGTTTCATTTATGAAAACTACACTTCTAGCTTTCAGGCTAGTTGCAGAAATTAACTTTAAAACCTGACCAAAATTCTGCCTGGGATGCTCAAAAATCGGATGGTAAAAATAAAGACCTTAGAACTAGGTAGTGTTTCACCTTGTGCTTTTGAGAAAAAATCTCACATTTTTGGGGAGCCTGGCAGGAGTTTCAGTTCTTGGAGTTTGGCAAAACTAAGGTCAACGCTTTTGCACGCTGATTTCAGACAGAAAGACAGGCATCATGTCCTAACAGAAAGGTTTATAGAAAAGCAGCTCACCTCAAGGCTTTGTAAGCTAGAAATCTCAGAGTACATGTGAGCAGTCAGAGGGGAGAGCTGGAACCCGGGTGAAGGCTGCACATTAACCCACCTTCTCAGCAGAATTTCAATTAACTGTATAAATTTTCTGAGCTAATTCTGCTGTCTCATAGCACAAGTAACAGTATGCCGGCTTCTTTGGGCTACTGAAGAGGGGACAAAAAGTGCTGAAGGAGACAATGGAAATAGCAAGCTTATGAGAAGAAAATTCAGTATAAGCTTATATTCCACAAATAATGCAGTGGGGAGTGTTTGATCTCAGAATTAGCCTTTTATTTGGTAGTGACTAAAGATCTTGATTAAATGTAGTTTTGGGTACCTATGTGCTTGCACCCTGAGTATTTGCATTGGCCTTAACATTTACTCACTTTCACAGACATGCAATAAAGAAGTTTTAGAACAAACCCCTAAATACTACCAAGCATACACACCACTATTTTTTCAACTTTCTGATTTCTACAGCAAAAGACAGAAGCAGATCCTGTCCACCTTCACTACTTTCTCATTTTAAAACTATTTGCAGATATTTTGCTTAGAACACGAGAAAAGAAAAATCAAATGCTGCTTATACCTGTCTAATCACAACTGTCAATAAAGTAGTAAGAGTATGCTGATGTGTTTGCAACAGTTTGCAACAAGTCAATAAAGTCCAGCAAACAAAAGACTGTGCAGTGGCTGGGGATGCCAGGGTGTAACCTGTACACTTGCCCAGCAGCCTGCTGCTCTTCTGGCTCCTACCTGCAATGCAGCAGCTGAAACCAGAGGTTACAAACCACTTCAAGCAAGAAGAATTATATCCTTTCTTGATTTTATGTCCTAGGAAGCCTCGTGTTTAGCTTCAACTCACTTAAGGTTTACCAAAAGGGGGTTTAACTTTCATTTCATTGCTGCCTTCAGTCCTATGTGTCTTACAAATCAGTATCACATCCTTTAATGCCTAATACTTCAGAAACAGTATCATTCAGTGAGCACAGGAATCAGGAGACCTGGATTCTACTAACAGTCTCAGTAAATTTTGTACATTATGTAGTCTTCCTGAGTAAGAACTTGTTTCCTGTGGATGGTTTTAAACACAGATTTTCCGCACAGAGAAATTTCAGTGCTTCTCTAAATTGCATTACCCATGTAATAATTTCCTTAAAAGTTTTTAAAAATTAATAATAAAAAAAAAATAAACCCATAGTCTTCGCTATGCCTTAAGCTTATGGATTCATTACTTGGAGTATCATAGGCAGAATTATGGACAACCTAACACAGAAGTGCAGTCAGCTTTTATTTCAGCGGTAGAAGCATGTCTGCCTATTACAGGAGGCAGAAGGCATAGGAAAGGCATGGGAAAGGTTTCGTTTCTGTACCTCCCACCTGAAGAATCATGGATGATTAGTGAGCTCTTGATAATAATTCAAACTGTTTGAAGAGACTAACTTTAGCCCAGGGAGACAGTCTCCATAGATTACCAGTAGTGATCCTTTCTTGTGACCAAAACCCAAATGAATTTTAGAAAAGTACTAGTGCCTTCATGAGTCTGAAGGAACATCAAACTCAGTATGGGTGCAAAGACCTTGCCATTACTTCCCCAACTTACTCATTCTATACTAAGCACAAAGATAGATTCTTCAGAGTACAATTCCTATCACCTGTATCAGTCTCCACCTTAAATGATACTCTAGAGTCTCTATTTTATTGCTGACTATAAGGGAAACCAAGATATTTGGTCCTCTTGAACTTTCAGAATATGTTTGCAGTGCTTCCTTTTTCTAAATGCAGGCTGCTGACCTCCAGTAAGTATGGGATGCACTGCAGCCCACCTCCCCATGTATTAATATGTCAGTCCACTCCTAACAGGAGTTGTCCCAACTATGGAGGCATTTAGCAAAGAAATGTGAAGAAGCTAGTGCTGATGTTATGCTCCTCCTTTGGAAACAATGCTGGAAATAATCACCAGGAATGACATGTTCAGACCTGTAATTAAATACTACATACATGGACAAGAACCAATAAACATGCCACCCTCACTAACATTATGATATACTGTTTCCAAGAAAGCAGAAGTCTTACCTTTATTTTGACAAAGCTCTCACATGATTAAATGGATATATTAAACACCCATCACTTTCAGCAAAACACATTAAATTTTCTCTGCCATAAAATTTTGTCTTCATTTAGTAAAATTGAAGATAGAATGTATGAGGCTGTTTTCCTTAGCATACTGCATACATAGTTTTTTTTTAGAAGGATTCCCTATTTCAGATCCCTACACCCATCAGGATTTTAGTACCAAAGGCAGTCTCAGACCACCTCTCTGCCATAAAATTTTCTTGCCATAAAATTTTGTCCTCATTCAGTAAAATTGAAGATAGAATGTATGAGGCTGTTTTCCTTAGCATACTGCATATATAGTTTTTTTGTAGAAGGAGTCCCTACTTCAGATCCCTACACCCATCAGGATTTTAGTACCAAAGGCAGCCTCAGACCACCTCCTAGAGAACTGAGGAGCAGGTATGTCCCCAGCCTCCTAGAGGATTTAGGAGTACGTATGTCCACAGCTCGAATATGGTCCAAGGACAAAAAAGGATGGCTTCCCTGCTTGCCATCTTGAAATTCCTGAATGTGCATTATTTATGGGCATAGGAGAGTTTTATCATTAGGCGGGGTTTTCTATATCAGACCCAGGTACTTTTCAAGTCTTATGTTCAGCTGTTCCCTTGATTGCAAAAGAACAGGTTAAAACAGGGCAGGGTTGAGAACCAATGTGAAAAAGTATGGTTCACCTTCAAAATAATAACAAAACAGTTGGCTGTGTTACTCTCTTTATGGCCATAGAGGACATCGTTCCTTGATAGAATTAATTTGATCAGCTTTCTCACTTAAGTAGAGCAGTATGCCACGAGCTCCCTGGGCTGCACATAACTTCAGTTTGCACTTATATACACACCCCACTCTGAATTCCTAATGCAGGATGAATATGCCCTGGCAAATATGATGCAAAAGGCAAGAAAAGCTGGAATTGAAAATATTGAGGTTCACTGCTTTGTGCATTTCACAAATACTTGTTTTATTTCAAAAAAGATAGAACTCCCTACCACTCAGTTTTTGTGAGGTGACCTTTTTGCATTTTGTAAAATACAGTTTAGTCAAACATAATAAATGGATATTGAAACAATGGAATACAATGGGAAAATTCAATGTTTTAACTCACTGGACCATATGTAGGATGCACCACAAATGAGTTGTCTTTAATGTGCAGATCAGATGTCACCACCAGAGTCAAAATGTTAACAATCTCTTTATTTGTAAGAACACTATGACAATATAACCCAGCCATGAAAAAAAAACACAATTATTTTCAAGGTATACCACATGATAACCTAGAGATTGGGTTCTATTCCCAATTCTTTTAGGGGTATCCTATGACTTTCGTTTTCCTTTTTTCTATATCTTGGGCAAGCTGCTTAACCTCTTGCTTTTGGTGTGCTCTCAAGTAATGCCTCAGTATCCACAGATGCAGACCATAGCAATTCTCACAAATCCTTATAGTCTAATTTTAAACTGAGCATTTAATAATTAATTTACTGTCCATGCTTTTCTATACCATTAACTGCAAGATCCACCCTAGACAAGAGGAAGCTCTGATGGGAGAAAAGATCCTGCATTAGTTTCTATCAAGCACGGAAATTCTTAAGCATGACAAAAAAAAAATACAGAGCTTTGTCAGATCCATAATGTCCCAAGTCACAACGCTGGATGGCCAGTGGATGATGCTGATGATGCAGTGCTCACAACAACTCAGAGCCATCACATGACCTGGAGAGAGGGGTTCTTGGGCTGCTGCTTTTGCAGGAATTTCACAGTTCCTCTTGTGAAATCATTTGTGTGCTGCCAAAACAGTTGTTAAAACAGCATGAGAGCAAATGCTGTGTAAAGAACTTGGTTGTGTTGAGTTCTTCAGAATAACCAAGGGAAGCAGTAGCTGTAAACAAAGGAGTTTGGCCTCTCAGACCAAGCAGGCTGATTCGCTGAAGTTTTTTCTGCTCTCAGTGTAAGGCTGGTTGGTTAAAGAAATAATCTTAATTTTTTTTATCAGATACACACACTGTCAATGAGACTCCTATGGGTTTTGTGTTAGTGCATTTTGCATCTGATTTGTATGTCTTACCTCAGTATGATGCCAGCATAAAGCTTCCAATAGTTAATAGAAATGACTGTCACACATACTGCTACAGTTAAATAAATTAAACTAGCAATTAATAAGACTTAACAGAGTTCAGTGGACAATGAACCAGCCACTTATTTGGAATACACGGATTGCCAGCCATCTGCAGAGCACAGCTTGTGAACCAATGTACTTGGCAGCATCAAGAGAAGCTTATCTGCTTCAAGGTATTATGAGGTTAGATGCATGAATATGTGTAAGTCTATTCAGCATAACCAGCATAACCCAGTCTGAAAAGTTAGACATGCAAAGTTTTATTACAAGCAGCATACTGAAATGCCAAATTGGGGAATATCAAGAAGATAAAGAGAGGTGGAATTCTAAAACATTTTGAAGAAACTCTACTTGCTGCATATCAGTAAAAGTAGCATGAATGTGGCCACAGTGCTGGCAGATGCCCAGGACTGCAGAACGCAACGTGCAGTAAAGAACAGTTCTGGCAAGGCTCTAGCACATGGATGCTGGTGAATCTACTTGTGGCAAGTTAGGGCATTATCCCTCATTTGTCATTCTTTAACCTAAATTTATCTTCTCCATGAAAAGGGCAGCTTAAGAATGCTACAATCAAATCAGTTAAGGAGTGAAACTTGAAGTGAATGAATCAGTGTATGAATCACTGAGAAATTCCCACTGAAGCTTCACTTATGAAAGTACCAGGAAAGCCTTAGAGGAAAGCTGCGAGATATACAGATGTTTCAACTAATTCAGATGAATTCTTACAAGAATGCAGAAACCATACAGACTTCTATGTTTTTCAGAAAAAGAGAGCTCGTAACTTTTGACTTCTGAACCAAAGCCCTCTACATAACCATAAGCACTACTAAGACTAACTTCTGTTCTTTGAAAAAATGGCTAGAAAAATTAAAATAGTCACAAACTCTGACACAGATCCGATTCTACCCAGCAGATGGTGATAGCAAACTTTTATACTAGGTAACTCCTCCTCTGGAAGGACTTTTTGGGCTGCCTTTCTGGTAACTGTTGGCCCTTCTTGTCTACAGAGAAATGGCATGAGCTTCAAACAAAGAATTCATAAAAATATAAAGACAGTGCCACCACACAGGCCCTTTTTCTCATTCTGCTAACATGCTTTAACTTTTTAGTTTTCTCTTTAATTGTTTCTTGATGGAAATTGGAAAAAATGCTTAAACACTCCTCTGAATTGCTTTTGTCATGATCAAGAGACACACAATTGATCACTCCTTCTGTTGTTCTACAATTCAGAGATGCTAACTCTGTAACAGACTGATCTATAAATCTGTTGTGTGCAAAAAAGCAACTACATTTCATGTCATAGGAAATCAGGCAGCTAAAAGAGAGAAATCAAGCAATTAGTTCAGCCAGTCTAAGTCACATTTGAACACGGATCAACCATACTAGCTGATGTTGGAAAACAAAAGGACTTTTAAGAAGAAGAATACACAATAGAATATAGTTTTACTGGAACCTTTAATAAGACTAATATTAGTGTGTGCTTAGAATAGTGTAAGTAGAAGAAAGAAGAACAAACATGCAGAAACAACAAGTGAAAATTAAACCTCATCTGCCAGACTGCATTTTCGTATCTTGGAAAAATCCAGATGCTTGTGATTATAATTTTGGATGAGATATGCTTAAAATTAAACAGTGTTTGACCATTTCACAGCCTTAAAAAAGTGGAATTTGTAGGGTTTTTTTATAGCACTCTGCTGTCTCTTTTTACACTTAGCCTGTGATTTTTGCTCACTTTTATTCAATTATGTTTAACAATAATTCTGTCTGTACTTTTTTGTGATCTGTCCAATTACATAAAAAAACCAAGAAGCTGATCTCTGATGTATCAAGTACATATATTTTTCTTCTATATCTGGACTTTAGATTTTATTATAATGTTGTACCACCACTTTGTTTCCACAACTATTTAACATCATCAGTTTAACACCTATCAAAACCATCAAATGTAATAGTGACCAGTGTGTAGCTGTCACCCTTTATTAGCAGAATTTGCTTTTAATGAATGTTCTCCAAAGCCAATATGTACTAGGCATGACTTGAATACCTCAATATTCATGTCTTAATAAGTTGCAAGTGCACATAAACATTTCCAACGTATGCATGTAGCATACAGTAATGGGTATTTTATACAGCATCCTAATTATTGTTGTTCTCCCATCAGAAAACTGAAAGACCTTCTTTCTGAAGAATGGCTTATTTCTAGTGCATCTCTTTGGCTGAAAGGTTTCAGCATGTGTCATCTGAACAATTGCTCTGCAAAAGATTTATAAGATTATCGTTCTCTGTCCAAAGTCAAGCAAACCTAATTCCGTCTCAGCATAAGTTAAGATTTCAGACTTCTTTTGCATACTTAAAAGGATGCAGATCTTCCCTTCAGGCTGAAGTCTTATTACTGAAGAAGTGGATATCCAGCAGGAAAAATATTAGCAGAGCTGCACTTCACAACTTAAATCACAACAGTCTGCAAAAGTGCTCTTTGCACTCTTTAAAATCAGTGGGATTGATTGTTACCAACTCACTGGTAACAGGACCGATCTTCCACTGAAAAAGTCATGTGTTTGAATGTGTAGCCTGAGGCCCCCAGAAGTCCTGCATGAGATTATAAAGTAGGTCCTAATTGACAACTGAAGTACAGTTCACCAGCATAAAATGGTTTGTTCCACAACCTAGGAACTGCTAAAAACTCTCCATAATCTAACCTTTATCTGTACAACATCTGTTTTTCCAGTGCTAAGTGGTGTTAACACTTTTACAGATAAAAAAGCTGCTAAAAAGGGTCCACCTCTTTGCTACCCCCAGCTCTGGCCCTGAGCCGTCCGTCCCTGGTGCAGGTGGATAACCGTTCATTGAATAAACAGGTGGAGATACCTGTGCATCTAGGTAGGACCTCATCCCCCAACACGGTAAACCATTTCACTCTCAGGGGACAGTGCTCAACGGGCAGTGTCTGTAAAACACTGTTCAGGCTGCCCGAATGCGACTGAAACCCACCCGCGGCCAGGGCGGTGGGGTGGCGGCAGAGACACGGCTCCCCCGGCTCCCCTCACACAAGGGGCGTCCTCACCCTCCTCCTCCTCACACCCCCCGGCCACCAGCGGGAGAGCCCAG
>NW_009911647.1:30853-33716 GCF_000696875.1 Nestor notabilis | reverse complement strand
CCCCACCCCCCCGATTTAGAAACATTGTTTTCCTTTGCTTCTTTTCCCTGCCTAAACACCCATGCAGCATCCCTGGTTTTGACCATGGTGATAAGATGTTCCTTCAGGGAGACACACAATCTCATTCATAGAATCATAGAACCATCAAATGGTTTGCGTTGGAAGGGACATTAAAGATCATCTAGGTCCAACCCTTCTGCACCTTGCACTAGACCAGGTTGTTCAAAACCCCATTCATCAATTGAAGGTAATGCTGTAGCCCCAACCATATTCCCAAAAACACACGCACACCACCCAAATCAAATTTCTGCTCCTAGCCAGTGCCACCATAAGGAGACCAGATAGAAATTATGGGACAAAGGGAGAAGACAGAAGAACTTCACAGCTTTCATAGCTGTAGCACAATCTTATATTAGCTGAAATCAAACATAAAAACACACCCTGGGTCAAATCTGCTGTATTATCAGAAAAGGAAGAAGTATCCTTATATTTTTGGACAAGTTTCTGTCTTACAGACAGAGGATTCTGTCTGTGCTGAAGCTGTTTTTAATTCACTGAATTAGTCAGTAGCTGGTGGTGACCTCCATTGATCTGTGGAAGGGTTCAGGCAAGGTTTGGTGTTAGTGCCCTGTCTGAGTCGGGAGTATACGGTGTCACTAAGCACCAGCACCCAACTGAGCATGAGCTCAAGTTCCACACCCAGAACTGCAGTCCAGCACCACTTGCAGCTCCACTGCAAGATTTCAAATCAGATGAATCCCAGTTATTATCTTTATGATCACCATTCACTTCTGAATTAGATTGTTGTAAAGTTTAACTGGGTTTTCTCCAGATCTGAGCATCATATTCAAATACTTTCATTCAAGTATTCTGTTTCCAGGGGTTGTTTTCAGGTATATGTCCTGTATTTCAGATTTCATTTCATGGCTGAGATGCCATGAAAAAGAAAAAACCTCTTTTCCTGTTCTGATTTGTGAAAGAGAAAACATGTGAGAAGATGAAATATACTCATTTTAATAATAAAAAAAATAGTTTAGATTTTCAAAGCCTTTAATGATGCAGTGGACAAACAAGTATTAGGAGTTTGATACTGAACCAGATTAAGCACTTAATAATCTACTGTTGGATATCCAACTGTTGGATATCTCAGGATCTTAATACCTTTGAAAATCTAGCCTGTGGAGACTCAAAAACATCAATCATTTTAAGTGTAGTTAAAGTAACTATAATATGTACTGTCTTTACTAGGAAATAATTCAATTTTAAAAGTAACTTCTGTGCTATCTTCCTTGGGTGCTAAGCCAAATATAGTGCTTGTTTGGTCTTTTTGTTAATAAAAAGCAGATTTTAAGGGTTTTTTTATACATTTATTCACTAAATTGCAGTTTCCATTCAAATGTAGCATGAGAGAAACCTTGAGTAACATTACCCTTGTAAGCAAGATGGTCATTTGCATTTTTTCAACCTAAGTAGGGAGCTGTGTTAGACCTTGTAGCTCTCTTTAGATTAGCAGGAAGGGAGGGACTCTGAATGATACAGAAGGCCCAGTTACAAAGACTGCATGTATATTTAACTTGGTTTCTGTGAGGACACTGATGCTTCTGTAGAGAGGCAGCAACTTGGAGGGTGCTGTAGCTCTATTAATCACAGTCACAGAATGGTTTGGGTTGGAAGGGACCTTAAAGAAACCTGGTTCTATCCTTCCCCACAATAGGCAGGGATACCTTCCACTAAACCAGGTTGCTCAAAGCCCTGTCCAACCTGTGCTGGGGGGCAGGGGAGAACCAGCAAAGAAAACCTCTCTCTCTGAAACAGAGAGCTCTCCTGCCACAGGTTACTTCAAAAGGTGAAACAATACGTCCTTATAGATAACTTTTTAATGAGAATTAAAAGTTTTGCTTCAGAAAAGATTTTGCAAGTCAGAACAAGTGTTCTTATGTAAGAACAATTATATACTCTTTTTTACCTCCTATCTAACCACGCTGTTGTGCTAGTAAGGATATTACACAGTAAACCCCATATGCTGTGTCTCACCCATGCTTGCCTAGGAGGTTTATATGGAAAAGGATTTACATAAAACACAAGACATTTCACTTTCAACAACTGATTAGGATTGAGATGTTTAGTGGCATCAGTTCTTCATAGAATGGAGAAAATAATTTTGAGTAGTAACAGGAGGGCACTAAGGCAGAAACCATATCCAAAGGGTCATCTATACATAATGAGGAGGAACGTGAGGGGAGAACAACCACAAGAAACAGAAATGTGACCCGATTTTCCTGACACTACCTCACTGCAGTCATTTATGTAAAGTTGCTGTAAATCAGCCAGTGGTTTGAGTCATGAAGATTTTTGCCGAGAGCTGTTTGTGTTCACTTTGGGTAAAAAGAAATATTTTCAAAAGGACGAAGGGCATGGTGATTGACAGCCTAGCTATTAAAGGTATCAAGTGAGCTAAGAAGTGTATGTTCATGTGCATGCCCTGTTTATAAACTGCAGTCAGGGAAAGAAAAATATTTCTTTTGGTCTGCCACACCTGGCATGACTTCTTAGGTAATCCTGAGTTTTGAGGCATTACTTCTTCTCACTTTGAAACAAAAAAGAACTTTCAGAAGTTGTAGGTGTTATCCAGTTGAGTCATTAGGTCCCTGGTCTAAGTGGAGGTAGCACTAGTCTGAGCTACCTGAACCTGAATGTTGGATCTTTCTGTTAGCATTTCCAAGTAAAATGAGAAAAAAAGCACTTTTTACTGTAATGAGCCAGGGTTCCAGCTATGTCAAGCACCCCTCTCGCAGCAAGGGCCTGAGTCCTCCTCTTAAGGATGTACATTCTTGTTTGAGATAGTACGTGGCAGTATGTGTCA
>NW_009911647.1:0-30822 GCF_000696875.1 Nestor notabilis | reverse complement strand
GCTGATGCAGTGACACATATAATTTTATACTTCTTCATCATTTGAGAGTGGTAAAAACTGTTGTTAGCTGTCCGAGACCAGCTCATTCTGGCTGTACTCAGTTTCCCTGTTTCAGCCAGGTAACCCTTATGCAGGTGTTGCAAGAGGTAGCATTTTTTTCAAGAGTAAACACTCTGTGCGTAAGACCCACCTGAGGGAACTGTGAGGGTGTTTCTGTTACATGGGCACATGTGTGCCAGCTCAGACCCGATACCTGGCTGGTCTGACAGCCTCTCTCTGATAGCAGGCAGAGGCGATACCTGATAGGAATGTGTAAAAGGCAGCAAATGTAGTATGGTCTGATCTCATGTCCATCTCATCTTGATCTTTAGTAGGTGGAAGTTGGTTGAAACCCTTCCAGCATGTTAATTCTCATTTTATGAGAAATAAAAAAATCAGCTTCTTTTCTAAGGTTGACATTGCTAGTGGAGCAAAGCAATATAAGCAGAAGGATACCTTTCTACAGAGTAATGAAAACGTTGAGGTGTGAGTATCCAAATAGGTCAGCCAGAAAGGAAGAAGTGTTAATAATTAAAGATAAAACTAGAGAATGGAAAGGAAAGTTAAAAAAAGAACAAGTAAGCAAGTAGCTTATCAGAAGAGCATCTTATTTAAAGTCAGGGAAAGCTTTAAGAGCTGCTATGGCAGAATTAAGAGAAAGAAAATATATCTGTAAATGTATTTGAGAGTCAGGAAAACATTTTGTGTTAAAAATCACGCTGCAGGAAGTGCATACATTGAGGTAAAAACTCTATTAGTATTTAAGAGCAAATTGGAGGTACTGCACTGAAAATTTCTCCTCATAATTAGGTAATCAATGAAAACACCATACACGTGGAGCATGTTAAGGTGGAAATGAGTATTTTGAACATGTCCTTCTACAACAGATACAAAATCAGGAAAACTAAAGCGTGTGATGTGGTTTGTGTTTGAGTCAGAGATGGTTTTGACATCGGCTTGCCACTCCAAGTGGGTACAACCATCTCCTTGTCTGCTTCCCATCTCAGGCATCTCTCCATGGAGTCAGGAGCTTTTTCTTTCCCAAGGCAGGTTCCCAGCTGGCTGCCTCTCGCATGCCTGGGGAGGGAGAGGAGAGGGGGCTCTTAATCCAGCTCCATGGCCCTGGGAGAAGTGGAGAACATCTGTGCCTGAACTTCAGGGTGTGCTTGCTAATGGCAAGCACAAGAATGAGGAGAAGATGGGGAGTCTTATGATCTCAGCTACAGTAACATGCAGTAACTGTTTGCCATCCATAGAGACCCTGTGGAAACAATCAGGTTGCTTTGAGCAACCTGGTCTAGAGGTCCCATGCCAGGAACTTGGACTAGGTGATCTTTAAAGGTCCCTTCCAACCCAAAGCATTCTGTGATTCTATGAATATCTAGTGATGGACATGCTCCAACCCTTCCACTTCCTGGCTTCCACTTCTCTGCCCTCAGTCAGAACTTGCTTTAAGGAGGGTAGAAGAGAGAAAACTGCATTGCAGGGAGGTGGAAGGGAAGTGGAAGAGGCCCTGATTTCAACCTAATTCTGGCCCTAAATTTTTGAGTATTTGGGGATCCAATCGTGCATTGTGTGAGGAAATTTTATAACTTGAGGAAAAGAGGGACAGCCAGAACTCTCGTGTTCCCTCTGTCGTAGGCTATGTGTGACCTGGTACCAATCTATCATAATAGCTATTGCAACATTTTAATTTTATTCTATTAAATTCTATTTAATAGGATTCCATTAGAATTTTTATATAATTGCACCCAAATTGCCTGATATTATTTCTATGCTCCTGTTTTCTATTCCAACACGGTTTATAATGTAAACACGAATTCCCTATGCATTATTTACTGTTCCACCGCTTCTGCTTGTTTTGCTTTTCATCACTAGGTGGCAATATTTTAACAGTCAGTTACCAACACAAGGCAAAAGAAAATGGTGCAGCAAAACTATGGAGACAGAAACTAAGAAGGATTTCTGTTGCTTTATTTACAACTTGTCACGTTAAATTACGTTTGCGTAATGAAATCTTATTTTGTAAAGTGCTTTCTGTCACTTGGTACTTTTAATGTGGGACCCTAGCGAGATGTTTGTTTTTCCTTGTTAAATTATGGGACATTATAGGTACATAGAGTTGACTTGATTTAGATAACAGTTTTGATTTTAACAGAGGACATTAATAAAGCAAGGTACCAGCTTCTTCGTTAATGTTTGCCTTGAATTGTTTTGCTTTATGCAAGCTGTAATAAGAAAAGAAAAAAAAAACTTGTATATATTTTAACATAAGGAAAGAAGTACACAAACTCACCAACTGCCAAGTTGAAGAACATAAACTGCCTACATATAAATACAGTGGAGTTTTTTGCTTAAATGTAAAAATAATACTCCACGAGACTTCCACGAGGACTTGTCACTTCACAAATAATAGACACATCATTTTTTTCAATGTTTCTTTTTTTCCTCCTGAAACCAAAGGGTTCAAATCCAATACCTAAGGAAAGGTGTCTAAGATATTGCCCTCAACTGCTTCAGAAGGTTGTGGCTGTAATGTAGGTCTTCTGTCATATCTGTCAGTCTCTGTGAGTTGCTCACATACTTTCAGGTATATATAATCACGCTAGACACATATTTAGGCACCTCAATACCATTTGACTATGACTAGTATCCATCTGAAAGCTAATACAGTCTTTCAAGAATACATCATAAAGAGGTTTTAAGTAGTTTTATTAAGTAAGGGAATGTGACATCATGAATGCATTGCAGTATATCTAATGATGTGATAATATAATAGATCTTTTTTATTTTCAAATGTTAGGTGTGTTCTGTACTGGAATAAATTGATCTGTGAATCATTCACTGTAGGGTTGCTTTATTTTGCCCAAAAGGACTAGATTGTATCAAACCCACAGAGATCCTAATAAGTAGCCCTTACTTGTTCCTTGGGGGAAAAACTCCAGACAGCTAAACATTTATCTAAACTGTATCAGTGTAAATCCATGATGATTCTATGAAAATCAGAGACAGGGGAATAATTCAGTATACAGCACTACCTACCTAAAAGGACATAGCATTTGATCCAAATTAAGGAGGAAAAGCTGTATGACTTGGTGAAGCTATACAGAATCAGAAACAAAGTTACAACTTCCAGCAGTTCAGAAAAGTGACTTTTGGCTTTGAGATCTGTGTCCACATCACTACCTGGAAGCTGTGACAACCTGGGCAGGAGAATAATGATTGACACCTAGCAAAGGTAGAAGCAAGATATTAAGTGCAAGCTGGACAAATAAAAAGTTGTGTTTTGTGTAGGCTTTTTGGGGTTGAAGTCGTCCCATCTTGCAGGATGACACTGTATAAACTGGTTTATAAATGTGTTTCACTGCAGGCCTAGGAGAGGCTTTGTGTTGTTCTCAGGTATTTGTGTGCTCATAAATACAATCACTGTGGTTTACTGATGGGGTTTGAATAAAAGTACTTAAAGGCCAAAAATATAATCATCTGCTACGTAAGTTTAAAGGCTCATTCTGATAGCAACAAATATGGAACACAGTGTTCTGGTTTCTGCAACTAGAAGGCAATCAGTGTGTGAGTGCTAAGAAGGAAGTCGTGTATAAAATTTGAATCTATAGTTTATTCTTGCTTTGTTGCTGTTGTCATCCCTTGGAGGATGTCACCCCTTCAGCTACTCCTTGCATTTAACCTCAGATTCTGAAGAGTTCAGGTTGCAAAATCCAAATAGGTCCTTTCATACCAAACTAAAATGAGCCCTGAAAGATTGTGCAAGGACTGTGCTATATTCATAATTCCATGTGCTTTTTTAAGGATTCCTGCAAGCATTGCTCAAAATGCAGAGGACTAAACTGCCTGTATGGTTGTTATAAATAGTAGTGACTAAAAATGTAAATAAAATGGGTGCCTATGCTACTAAATATTACATCTTCGGTACTTTAAATACAGTACCTGCTTTACAGAAGTAGTTACCCTAAGTATCATGTGTTGACAGTGGAGAGAAATAGGCTGCTTTGGAAAATAATTGTGTTCTATACCAGAACTCTTGGGAACTCTGTGAGTCATGCTGAAGGCACTCACCTCCCAGCATTGGCATCTAAGCTGGATGCCTCAAGATACATATTGTGAGTACCTTCAGCTCTATGTATTTTTGTTACTCTTTTATTAATTGAAAGTTTTGTAAGTCTATTTTTCATGTTTTGCAATGAAAATAGTTGTTCTGGCAGTATTCTGCTCATGAGCACGCTTCTGACTTAGCTGCTGTACAGCTTCTCCCAACCTGTTTTTTCCAAATTTGAGGAATGGAAGCTCCAAACTGTTTGGCCACTGAAGGCTATAAGCCAGGTACACAAGGCTCCTGGATATCTCCTACTATGATCTCAGAAAGCAGATGAGAGAACAGAAGGTGCACTGCATGTCACGAATATGGATTTTGATTTGCATACAAATGTTTCTAATTGAAACACTGCTTTTATCATCATGGTAATCAGCTGGTGCTTCATCATGGTAGACCTATGAATAGCCTTATGTTACAGATCTGATTTCCATAGTGAAAAACATGTTACATTGTCATTAATTTATCATAAACTCCCATGTAGTGATAGCATTAAAAGAAACCCACTGTATTTGTAAATATGTAAGACTGTAATATCCATCATCAGAAAGCTTACTTACACTGACAGATTTGGTATTCTTGTACCTGTCTTTCACAACCGGAAATCTGTAATTAAATTCTTAATATCATTAAGTCAATAAGAATTAAAGTGAAAGCTGTGCAACTTCTTAGTTTTGTCAGCCTCAAGTTCAGAGCACTAGACTAGAATGCTGCTGTTTCTGCCATTTCAGTGTGTTATACCTGTTTTAGGAGTGTTTCCAAAATGTGAGCAAAACCGTAATATGTCCTATTTGAGCAAATTTAGTCTGGCGAATATTTAAATTAAGCTTATCATTTCGAAGTTTTTTACTATTTTATTATAACTTAGTCATATAGGAATTTGTAAGATTGTAAGTGATAATGCTTTTAATTTTGAAGAAGCTGTTAGAGCAAAAGTTAAATTCAGAGGCACGTATGTTCTGAGTGGTGCTTTGTAAAGCAGAACTGACAATGGAGGACTATCAGCACTGAGGTAAATTTGATTGATGGTATTGAATATTGTGCTGTGAACACCAGTGTTTGAGTAGTGGGGCAGTTTTTCCTCTTGTACCTTAAGAGACTGCTCTGCGGACTGAAAGCAGTTCCTTAGTGTGTACCTTTCCTTAGCACAAATGTGAGATCAGTAAACATAACATCAAAGTTGTATTCTGTGTGAAGTCTTTCAAATAATGCCAAAAATATACAAACTGTGAGTGGTGGCATTTTTCTTTAGTATGCTTTGTCTTAAGACATCCGTTAAGTTGGTCAATATTTTAGTACAACAGCCAGTGGAAGTGCACAACAGGTAAGAAGTCTTCTTCAGAAAGAAGGCTAAAAAGTGAAAGCAGTGAGATTGTGCATTGTATATTAATGTTGTGATGCAGTGTTAGAAAAAGACTACTCTACATAAAATGGAATTATTTTTGCTCCAAATCCCTTTGGAGAAAGTCAGTTAAATGGTGCTAGGGGATCTGCCACTCTTAGATAGAAGGCTGAATGTAGCTATTGCTGCCTTAATGTTAGGCCACGGGAAGTGCAAATAGGCATTGGGCGATACTTTAACATCACTGATGTAAACTCTACTTACAGTAGTCAAATCCAGATACCCTTGGATGTGATAGTCCATTTACTTCTTTGCCAAATGATCACAAAACCAAGAAGAGATTGTGCTGGTTAGACTCAATAACTGGTAAAGACCAAGGACAAGTGACAGGAACATTACTGGATCATCTTTGTACAAAGTGCTTTGGTGTCATGGTTTAAGCCCAGCTGATGACTCAGAACCATGCAGCTGCTCGCTGGAACAGAGGTAGGAAGAATAATGCAAATGAAACAAAGATCAATTGTGAAGAGAAAAAAACCCTCAAAGATCTTCAAAACCCAGATAACTTACCATTCATTATAATGGAAGAGTGGGCATGTGAAGTTGCTCGGGTAATAAAATTCCTGTTAAATATATCAAAAGAGACATTTGGCCTTGTAAATTGAAACCACAGAATTTATGGGGAAAAATAATCTATGTCAACAGAGAGGCTCGTTTGCCTCAGCCACACTCAAGGCTTTGAAACAAAATTCAGTGGGAGATTATATTTAAGGGTGTGGATTTAATTGGAAATTGGATAAAATCCGATACATATTTAGGAAAGACAACTATTTGCAAATTAGTCTTATATTTTTAAAAAGAGAACTGTGATAAAATTGATATATCAATCATCTTCAGAAAAGCATCCGATATAGCACCGCAGGGAAAATTATTGCTTAAATCCTTGAACATAGGAATTAATGCAGCCTCTGTGAGGATCAATAAGGACTTCCAAACCTACCTGGCATTGTCTCTGCTGAAAAATCAATTAGTGGGATTGTAGGAAGTCATCAGTCTTGGGGCTTGCCAAATCTTGTATTAAATTTATCTTTAATTATAAAAAGTTGGAGTGTGCTGGTTAAAATAGGATGGTACAATGAGGAGGCATTGGCAGGTGGGGGAGGCAAGGATCGAGGGGGTCTCAGAAAAGAAATTGGAGCCCCAAGTGACAGAGATGGGATGATATTTAACAGTGTAGGGAGGAAGATCTGATCAGATGTCTTTGATAGCTGGTGAGATCCAACCTCAGGTACTCTGAACATTTCTGGCAGCCCATGTGCATGAAAGGGTGTAAACTGGTTTTGAGTTAACTTTTAAGAATTGAAAGAAGGTTTATAAAGTGAGTTTCTACAACAGCCTTCCATTAGTGAGGACACAAAACCTTATCTCTAGATGAGGTATGTTTACAGAAGACATTTAGCATATTTTCAGTGAGAACCACGGGAGTTTGGTCTCTATGACCCTCGTGTTCCTCAGTTTCCAATACAAACATCAAATACTCTGCATACTGAAACTAAAACTAATGTGCAAATATAATTGCTGACAAAGTTTTTAGAAGAATCAGCGGCAGACAAACTCTATTTTGGCTTAGATACTGTAATTATGAGATGCTGCAGGAAATTTATTCCACTAAGTGAGAAAAGAAGTACTGTTATTCCAAGGCAATAGTATCTGGAAGGATGATGCCAAGAATGTATGAAACATAAAATATTTAGGAAACTGATTCATCTTATTTTTCTTCATTACCATAAATATGCATAATGATGTACTGTGATATGAAATAAAACCTTAGGAATATGGAAATTGAAGCTATTTATTAAGTATTTTGTAGAAAATACAGAGATTACAAGCAATGGATTGCTTCTGTCTGATTTTTGTATGTGAATTCCTTACGTGAATTCAGTTCCTTTTTTAAAAAACATTATTCAAGATAAAAACGACATCACACTGAGAATTTTCTGTGACTCCTTCAGAGGTGAATACCAAGCAGTGAGCTCTCTGGTTTATTTGCCATTCTGAATGCAGCTTGCTGTCTCTCATCTTTGTTAAGGAGGGAAAAAAAAAGTCAAGAGAAAAATGACAACACATTTTTCAGTAGCAGTGAAAGAAAAGCAGAAGCAGCCAGGCTCAATGCCGTGTTTTCAGTGCTCTGGAAGTGCTTCTCTTGAGCAACTGGGCTGAGGGAGAGACTTTCTTTTCCCAGCGTCACTGCAATCAGATCTATGGGTGCAGCTCTGCTTTACCGCAGCATGATGCAGTTGTCTACAGTTCAGCGTGCTCCTCTTGGAAACAGGCGGAAGGAGAGCAGCTGACCAGAGCATGCAGAGGATGTTCGTTAGAGGGTGTTTTTTTCCAAAAGCTAAACAGTACGTGTGAAATTCCTCCAGCTGCAGAAGAAACGGTTTCAGTGGGGCTTCAAGTTGATACTCGGTTTGCGAGAGGCGGTGCATAAGCTCTGGCTGTCAGCTTCTGGTGGAAAAAAAGCTTCAGACAGGCAGACTGCACGTTATTAAAAGCACAGCTCAGACACCCTTCGGGAAGATCCTCTAACTGTGCTTTATGGAACAAGTGCTGTGGTGCTGCATATGCCTTAACCGACCAGAAGAAATTTGCCCGCTTGTGGAATGGAATAAATGAAAATACATACTGAGAGGGCAAGGGAATAAAATACTCTTGCAGATAGAATTAAGTACAAGCCCCGGAGGAAGAGCAAAGGACAAAAATCTCATGGTGTGTTTTTGTTGTTGTTGAGCTGCTTTTTTTTCCATGAGCTTACCTACCATTAACGGAAGAAGTGGATCTGCGGAGACTTCATTTCCTCTTCTGACCCCTCGTTTACATCACTAACTGGTGACAGTCACATCTACATACATAGTACCTGCTACTTCAGCTGCTCAGAATTATAGAAGCCTCTTTGTATGCAGCAGACATGGCTAGCCAGCAGGATTCAGGCTTCTTTGAAATCAGTATCAAATATTTACTGAAATCCTGGAGCAATAGTGAGTAGCAGAAGAGTAATCTTTTCGTATTATGCATTGCTTGGTAAATAGCTAGGATAACCTAAAGGATAAAATCTTTTATTTCTGTGTGTTTGTGTTACATAAACCAAATAATTTTTTGCTTTTGTCAGCTCTAAAAATCGGAATGTCAGAGATCTAAATAGGTTTCATTAACTGCAAAGGCTGTAATGAGATTATACTAGATTTTGCTTGATTGAATCCTGAAGTTAGGCTGTTTTCTGGCTCTCTCTAACAGCACATTGCAGGGAGTGTATTCCAAACAGCGTTTCCTGCCTACTTGTTTATTTGATTTCTTCAGGCCCTATCTAAATATTTTTTAAAATGCTATTTAATCACCAGGGTGTGGCATTGCTCAGAAGTTGATTTTCTTATTAATTGTTCACCAGGGACAGAAATATAATGATCATATTTCAGGTCTGAAAGTCGTTATTTTAATGTGATGAAAAGCAAAACATCAGTTGCTTATAGATGCACTTCCCACCCTATGCTTAATTTCAGAATCTTATGCAATATTTCCATCCAGTAAGAATCCATCTGTTTATCTAATCCAGGCTGGGTTTTGCAGAATGTAAACAAATAGCATTTTAGTCTTCCTTGGTCTTTTCGGAATTGCTGTTCCTGCTTTCCATGGCTGTTTAAATCAGTCACTCTTCAGATTTTTAGTGATATTACGTAATGAAAATTTCTGAATAAAATTAGTGCTTGCAAATATATTCAGATTAGGTAAGGCCATGGGTTGACTCTGGCAGAAATTTGCTTTTTGATTTAAAATACATGACCAGTATATTCTTTTCATATAGAAGCTTGTATTAAGAGTGCTAAATCTCTATAATTAACTGTTTTTAAAACACAATGTCTCTGGAAAAATCCAATTTGGCTACATATGCAGTAAGGTTCTGATCATCCCACTATCTATATTTTAATAACTTCTGCATAACAGACTAGTTTTTTAAAATTACATGATATATAAAATTGCAAAATCTGCTTAATACAAACCATGTATTTGAATACCTGCAAAGAAATTAAAATAACACTATATTAAATGTGTGACGTGCAAGACTTACCGTTATTAAATGATTTCCATAGAAACTGTATTTTTCCAGGTCATTTGTAACCTCACTAACACTGTAGTGCTTGGTTGAATCTGTTTTTCTACCACAAGTGTGGAGCCACCAGGGAATAATACTATTACCTGAACAGTATTGCTTACCTGCCCTCCTTCCAAAATATTTAGTGCATATTCATTCAAACCAGTGATCCCACAAGAAGTGGAAGAGAATTTTATAGTTTAGTTATCTTTTTGGACTAATGTTAATCAAATACTGAGAAGGGTGGATTGTGACAACACGTATTTGTTACAACCTAGTCACAGTTCATGATAGAAGAAAAACAAGTCACTTCATGGTGCAGAAATCAAATCAGTTCTGGCATGATTTTTGTAATAGACTACTGTAACTTTAAGACTAAGTAAAACTAGCACTTAAGAATATAAACCTGACTACATTATGGAATTAAATATAACATTCTAATCTTTTCCTTTTCCTCTACATTGAAGTATATTGAAAGTACTTCAGAACAGCTGTTTCTAGTCTGAAATTAGAAGTCCTTAAGTGAAACTGGTTTAGGGAAATGGAAATAGTATGTGATAATTGCTATTTCTGACATTATTTTAGCTGATTAACAGACTTTCTACTGTATTTGAAAAAACAGTAAGAGGAAATAAAATAAATTGATCTGAGTTGACTTGGACTTGTTACCAATAATTTTATTCTTTATTTCCAGTCTAGAAGGCTATGTTCATAAATCTGTACATATCTTTTCTAGCTGGAAAAAACCCAGCTTGATAAGAAGACAGTAGGGAGTTCAGCAGACCTAGGGCTTTCTTCAGCTCTGCTATGTGATGGGTGGAGCAGAGGTAAACACTTCCCTTGCTTGAGAAACTGCTGGGAAGCTTGCACATGCATGCATAGGAACATGTTTTTCAGAAAATAGGTGCTGTGTCTGCATACCCAAGAGCAGAAGTAAGCTATAAATTATGCGGGGGCATTTACCTTACAGAAAGAGGTCTAACATACTATTTTAAAAGAAAAATAACATCAGGTCCTACAGAATATATTTTGTTTAAATAGTAATAGTGTAGAGGTGCTGTCCTTGTATATTTCTGTAAATTGTCACTTTAAAATAGAAGCTGTAAATAGCATTTATCCTTCCTGGGCTTTACAGTCCCACCAAACCCAGGCCTTTCTATTGATCTGTGTTTTGGCTTACACGGGGCATTAACCTTTATTAATAAATTGCCAACGGCACCCATTGTACCTATATTGTACCAGGAAATATATCCAGTTACTCTACTTGGGATGACAATTTTCTCTGATTTTACTAAGGTGTTTAATAAATTGGCATTCTTGACATGCTGTCACAGAGCACTTGCAGAGGTGTTCACCCAGCATGTTGCTTAGATTTTTATGGTAGACAACCAGCTAAGGAAGCAGGCAATTTATAGGCGCTGGAGTCAGTTCATTTTAGGTACCTGTTAAGTATTGTAGTCAGGATGATGCAGTCAGTGGAGTGTGCTCAGTGAGCATGCACCCTTATTCCTGGGGGACAAAAAAGCCAAGTCACAGTCTGGCCTTTGAATCATCCCTCTAAACCGAGAGACTTCAAAATACTCCTTTGTGCAGCTCCCAAAACAGACTTTTGCTCTGCACATGTCTGTAAGATACTGCACAAGTCATGCAGTTCTGGAGAATATTCCTGTAATGTGTTGGAGATGGGATCAGAATTGGGATTCTCTAGTATTTTTGATCAACGCTGCGTTAGTCAACAACTGCAAATTCTGCATTAGTCAAGAACTGTATTAGTCATTTGCATTATTTCCTTTTAAAATTACTTCTGAAATGGTCATGGTGAGTAGTGCTCATCTGGCCCACTAAGGTCAGTTAGATTATGACAATAAAATAGGGCTCACCAAAAGCAGGACAAATAAGAGTCTTTTCCACAGATTTGTTATGGAAATATTGCAAAATACTTTTTGTAAATAAATATTTGTAATTAATTTGAAGAATAACATATTAATACAAATGTTAAGAATTTTAATCTGCTCTTTCCCTTCACTATTTTTGCTTTTTGAATGAATCAGATATTTAGATTTATTCTGATTTTTTTAATGCATTTTTAAATTCACAGTTTAAAAACCAATCTGTATAGAAGGTTAAAAACCAATCTACAAGAAGCTGGAGTACCATCAGTATAAACTGCAGGGAATTCTACAATAAATTCCTTTTTTTTTTTTGTAGTTTCTAGATCAGATCAGCAATTAAGTTTATTGGAGGAAAGGACTCTGTGGCAGAATCCAGGAGGCGCAGGTAGATGGCTCACTTGTGCTCTCACAAGTCAGCTCTTACAAGGGCTGGTAGAAAACGCATTTCATCATCTCCCCGTTACTAGAGTTAGATTTTTAAGGTGTGTTTTTGTATAATTGTGAGAGCACATTTTAGTGAACATGTTAATTTTATTTGCCAATTCTCATAGAATGGATTTATCTTCAGGGCCTTATCTTAAGGATTACAACACTTGTTTATCTACTTTTGAATAGCGAGTTGTGGGTTTTTTTTCCTATGGACTTGTATCTAATTCAGACTTGGAATAAGGTTTTTTTGGTATTAGGACTTTAGAACTCTTTTGCATCACTCATACTTCCATGTCTTCTTCCACAGTAGACACCTTCCACATCAAAATCCTCATATCATCCTCCCCTTCACCTTTGTGCTGCACAAAGCCCATTGCTCAATCCTGCTACTACACACTGGACTTTTTTCTGTGCCCCTGCACGCCCAGTCCCTGTAGCAGTGGCTGGCAAAAGCCGCTTGGTGTTTATTAGTGGTGGTAACATCAGAGACAGCTTAATCCTGGGGGTACACAGGCACCCACATCAGCTATTGGTCACGTTGCTCCAACACAGCAGCATCCCACAATGGTCCCTGGAGGACCTCTGGTTCCTCTGTGGCTTGCTGATCACGTACGGAGCTGAACACAGTGCTAGCATCAAAACAAGTTGTGTAGTCAGAAGAGCATCATCAGGCATCAGAGAAACTTCTCAATGGCCCGTGTGAAGCCTGAGGGGTTGCTGGCTGCCAAGTGGTCAGCCATATTCTGTTCTGCTCTTGAAGACACATTTCTACTGTCAGGTGCAGAAATCAGACATTTAGTCTTTTATTAAATGAATGTAATATATTTAGCAGTAAAATTCAACCTTTTTACAGAGAATATTCATGAAGTCCTGTGTCCATGAGCAAGACAAAGGGAAGGCCTTGGGCAATTTCTTAGGTAATAGCCTGCATTATATTCAAGTTCCATGGACCACTAGTTTGATACTCTAGTGAGATTTATTTGTGCAGGAAGATGATAGCAGCTGTGTTGCAGGGGGTCACTTATTTGCAGGCAAGCAAAGACCTGGTTAAAGCTGAACATGCTAAGCACACCATGCTATCAGACTTAGTGACTGTAGCAAGATAGCAATGAAGGAAAGAGGCTCCTTTGTGTTTCTCAGTGCCCATTTAAACGTTTAACACATTCCCTAAAAAAAGAACTTGCCCTTCTCTGCCGTCTCTCTTGCTCTGGCATTCCTACTCTTGCAGGCCCAAAGTGAGCTTATTCAAGAAGTGGATGTGCTGCAAACTCACACTGCAGTGAAGGGATCAGTTCTTTCCTGAAGCAAGTGGGTGGCCTGCAGCTGGGGAAAGGATGGGGCATATATCTGTGGTAAGCACCAGAGCAGACTGGTACTGACAGAGAAACTGCAGCCTGGGCTGGGGCTATGCTTGGACACACTCCTCTTGCCTGCTACTGAGGGCTCACCCTAACACACTTTCAGAAAGCCGGACACTTCCACAGCCTCAGCCTTTGGGGAGCCCTTGGACAGAGGTTAGCATCTTCTCAGGCTTTGGCATACAACTCTGCTTTGGACAAAGGATGCTGTTAATTCAAGCTGTCTTGCTGCATGAAGGGAATTGATTGCTCTATCCATTGAGTCTGAAATTAGGGTGCTTAGTGTATCTTCAGCTCTAAGTAGTCTGTGATTGTCAGCAGAAAAGTGAGTTGCTTGATAGTGGTGACTGTTATCTCCCAGGACAGTTTTCTTTATATTTGTCTGTAGATATGATCCTCTTCTCCACAGAGCTGCGTAGGAAACACAGAGCAGTATTTGGGCTGCTTGTGTTCTGGTGGTACCCATTTCCAATAAATTTACACATGGTAAAAACAAAACTCTTCTGTTACACTATTAGTATCAGCGCTGAGTGATTAATGTGTGAGGTCCTTGATTTTATTAAATTGCGAGCAGTTTGGGTTTTTTCTAATATAGCTAGCTACTGTTCAGAAAGATCAGGGAAAGAACAGTTCTTGTAGTTTCCTCTATGCATATGATATACTGTTGAATAAGCTGTAGTATCTTATTTTTATATGTGTATATATATATATAAATGGTAAATATATAAAAGGGAATATATGTAAGAATAACAGAAGTGATAATATACAAGTTACCTTAGGTGTATAAAACATACAAAAATATTCAAAGCTTAGTAATGGAGGATATAAGCAAAATTGCTACTTAACTTACCTTTTGTATTTTATTCATTTTTGATGAACTCCTTTCATTAATAATTTAAACCCTCTTCTCTCTATGGACTTGTGGTTGGTAGGAAGCAGGCTCTGCACCTCCAGAATTGTGATTGCATGTGCTTAACCAGCTTTATTTTCTGTATTATTCTTGAGTTTCTAAGCACTTACCAATGTAAGTGCTCCAACACTTGCTATGAGTTGGTAGCCCTGGAGACTGAATTCCTGTGGGTGTTCAACCCAGGATGGGCACATGTGGCATTGCCTGGGAGGGATAGTCCCTGTGCTCCTATCCCTTCTCTCCCGTCTTAATTATTTACAGAGTTACTATCCTGCTAAACTTTCTAAAATGGTGTAGATGCTGGTGTCAGCATAAGGAAGGGGTCAAGGTCACACAGATGTGAGAGGGAGACTGATTCCTCCTGTTGTATTGGTGGAACTGTATAGTAAGTCATATTTATTTCCTTAATAGTGACTCCTGTGCCTGTGCCTGCTTCTGAATATCAGAGCTAGTTCCTTCTCCAGGCCAGTCTAGCTTTTGCATCCCTCTGAAGTTGCTATTGTTGTTTCCATGGTAAATTCAGACTGCAGAATAATTTCACAGAGGTAGGTAACTGAATTGTTTGTGATTTGGTAATTTTTTGTTCACTGAAGTTACCTAAACTAGTTCAATCAATTGTCCATAGAAAGAAAATCCCTTCTCCTGTAATATCCTTTGTCTACTGCAGCAGCTAAAAGGAATACTAAATTCACAGCAGGTCTTTCAGGCAGATATTATAAGTTCTTGTACTGTTTATATTTTTAAAGAACGTGAATGGAAAGGTGTTCAATGGTATGACAAAGCAAGGCAAGATGTTGGCTCATCAGCCTGCTGAGAGCTTGAAATGGGGAATGACAGTGGAGAGAGATTATGACCCATGGTGCAGTTAGGTCATAATCTCCCTCTGAACTCCGGAAAGAAGAGTTTCTTTTGTTTCACTAATGATAAAAGGCTGAACAAGGACAATGTGGATCCACTGCTGAATGGGGCAGAGTATTTAGTGGTGGCCTGAGGTACCGAGTGCTGCTTTTGCCTCAGTCTTCACCAGCAAGGTACTTCTGGCCTGTCTGCCAGGTGCTGGAGTGCCCCTTGGTATGGCTTGGGCAAGTCCACAGTGCAGGAGCACAGACTCTGCTCCTTGCAGGAGCTGTTGAGAAGCCTGACAATTCCATACCTATTTATGTCTTTTATACATTGCAAATTATAGTCACATTCAAAACTGAGGGGTGGCGAAGTTTTTCTATTCCCAGCAGACAGCAGAGCTTGTGAAAACAAGTGTCTGAGTGAAACACATCTGAGGAACACTGGCTTCCTAGTTTGCTCTCAGCCAAGTAGCAGTGGTTTCATTGACTTGTCAAATGCTGCTTGCTTTCTCCTCTGCATGAAATACAGGGATCACCAGTACAAAGAAACCAACAATACTGGTGTTTGTGCATAATATCAAGGTCACTGATGCAACTGGTATTACAGAGCTGCCAGAGAGATTCAGCTCTCTCACATCCGAGAAAGGAGATTTGGAGGAGCTTTTCAGGCCACTGGTTTGAAGAGGAGTCTGAGTGTTGTTTTGTAAATACTGTGGGATCACTGTAGTGACAGGTATCACGTGTCTCCAAGGGAATGCGTGGCTGATGAAGAGCTTAATTAGGTGACTGGAGCCTTAGAGAAGTTTCACACACACAAGAAAGGGGACCCTTTGAGAGACATGCTATTCAATGTTTATCCTGAATACTTTCTATGCTTTCAGAAGTTTGCTGTCACCAAATGAAGCACTAATCCATACAAGTAGAGAGGCTGTTGTGGTTTTCACTAGTAAGTGAGGGGGACAGAAATTCTGACTTGTGTATGGCCAAAACGTAAAGATGTTGGAAGGACTGGCGTTACAAGAGAATGTAACAAATCTTGACTACTATAGTTCTTGATTTTAGTTGTAATTGTGAAGTTGCAGATGGTTTTAGTCTTATTTTGAAAGGCTTGACTTTGAAAGACTCATTTACATTCCTTTGAATCCTTAAGTAATCAGTAGTACCTGGCTCAGCACAGAAGTCTGCCAAAGGTATTGTTTTGTGGGAATTCTTCTATAATTAGGTGATCTTTATACTAACATTTTTTCCTAATCTCTAGCTATCTAGCTCTCCTCTGTGTGTAACTTTGAGGATACTGAACTTGTATGTGGAGTAAACTAAGCTTCAAAGGGTGTCCATTTATCAATTTGTTTCTTTTGATACTGATTCCCTAGAGTAACTTTTGTTGAACCGAATATACACAAGTATCTTTTTTACTGCATTTCTGATTGTCATTTACAAATGTCTTTAAACGTCTGGATGAATTTGCCTTTTTAGTCAGAAGGGCACCTGGATAGAGTTCTATCCAAAGTTCTTCCTTGAGAAGTGTGCAGAGTAGGTTTCTGCATATACTCATGATAGTATGTTGTAGCATGTTATCAGAATGAGATTTATTCTGTACATATTACAGAGTTGTCACATGTTGAAAGTAGTCTAAGCTACTTGACATCAGGTTTTGCAATTGATTCCCATGTAACTGGATTTAGTTTTAGTTTGCTTTCCAATGGAAGCAAAGCTTATACAGTCTGTATGCCTTTTTTGAACATGTTGACCAAATTAAGAACAATTCAGAGAAGGGCAGAATTCTTAAAGATACCGAAGTTTCTACAGAATTCATAAAATTACACTCTTAGGTGATGAAGAAGGAAGTCCATCTGTTGGAAAAATAGCAGCTTCCTGTCTTCTTAGACCTAAGGAAATCCTTGCTGTGACAGCCTTTATAAATACCCCAGCTGTGAAACAAGCTTCAGTCACACCTTTGAGAGGATTGCACCTAAAACTTACAGAGTTGCTTATTTTAAAATACATTCACAAGATGAAAATCGACATTCATTCATTCAGATGCAAGAAAACTGCTGCAAATACCTTGCTTGCAATGGCCGACATTATAATAATATTCATACAGGTCTTCCCATCTGGGAGGCTTACAGACTTAAATTCTTTCAGCATTATTACATGAATATAAAGATGGAAGTATTATTTATTGCTCTTACTAGGCAACTTGAAACAGAAATTAACTGAGAAACACAAGATTACACATGAAACCTGTGTTAGAGCTGTAAATGAAGCCCTGTCTTCTATTCCTTTACTGGAAGAACCTTTCTTCCTTCACATTCTTGGTAGCCAGATGACAACGTTATGAATCATGACTCAACCAGTTATTATTTATAATGAGACTTTTAATTGGTGGTAAGTAGTAATTTTAAAATGGAAATGTCTTTGGATTATTTTAAATCCCATGTTGCTACTGATGCCTTAAATGAGGAGAAAATTACTTAGCTATAATTCTTTTTCTTTGAAGGCAGATGTTAGAAACAAATAACCTCACCACACCCTTTACCTGTGTGCCATCTGAACCAAAGCTAGGTGGTTAGTTTGATTTTTGTTCTATTACTCACATACAGGAGAATGTGGCAGAGCAATATATGTATTCTTTAATGGGATGAATGCTTGATCAAAAGCAGTAACTGTCTGGGAAAAAAATTTGGCAAGGATTGCTTTTGAAATACGAGTAATTGGGGAGTGAAGTAAATTACTCAAAATCTCTGCTTATCCGTAGTGGATCTGTAACGTTTGTGTCATAGAATTGGAGATAGAAATATTTTTGAAGGGAAAGTGAAATTAAAAATTTTTATTGCCTTTACTCATTTGTCTGTCATGTATTCAAGCAGTGAGGGACAGGACAGGTAAAAGTGCACGTTCCAGGGTGCTGCAGACTTCTGTGGCAAGTGAAATCACTGGATCATTGGAATCACTATTTTAATGAACTTTTAAAACTAGATTGTTGATATGTACAGGTTGAAATTTTATAAAAAGATAGAAAAAGGGAGCATGTTTGTTAATGATGATGTGCGTGTATTGCTGCGCCTTCTCTTTTATGTGAACACCCTCTTTTCTGTTGCCAGTAATTTTTCCTGGGATGGGACCAAAGGCATCTGGAAAGCGGTGGATGAAGGGGTAGGGATGGGAGGAGGGATGGGACAGGGCTGAGATGTCTGCAAGGATGAGACGAGCAATTGTTGGGGGGCAAGGGGAACAGTGCATGGGAGTCTGGGACTGGAATGGGGAGTCTGAAGTGGGGAGAACACAGCCATGAGGAGACACCAGATTGCAGAGATGGAGTAAGAGTAGAGCAGATGGGGAGATGGGGCAGGTGAGAGACAGAGAAATCCCTCCCAAGCATGGAATGCAGTGCAGGAGTCCTGATTTCCATCCTACATCCTTGTTTTATACCAAATACCTCCAGCAAAGTGTATGCCTTCCTTTGCCTTAGTGCCTGGGTTAGTTGACAGAAAGGGTTAGATGTTACCAGGTGAGGAGAGCCACAAGTGACTTGTGTGTGCTGTTAGGATACTGGGTCAATGGTTCATTTGACATTGGATGGATCATATGTCCACTGTATTACCTCGCTTCTGAAAGCCTGAGTCCAATGGGGTAATGAGGCACACAGTGGTAAGCACACAGATCTACAAAGACATGCTCTTACCAGATTATTATTCTTTTTATTATTTCTTGTAATGCAGTAGCAGATAACTTTCTCATGCATTTCTCCTCCAACACAGCAGGTAGTATGTAAGCCAGTAATAAAAAGGATCTCCCAAGGGAGTATGTCAAACAGATCTCAGGGCTTTTGGCAGAGGTCTCAGCTGAATGGAGAAACAGACTATGTATTTGGGTATTAGTGAATATTTGAGTGTCACTCAGCACACTTTCAAGCATAGTGGCTTTATGAGCAATTTGTTAAAAACTTACATGAAGCACTATAAAGAAAATATCCTTTCTGAAGGTTTGTTGTCACATTAGACTGAGCTAAGCAGTTGGGCACTGGAGGGATGGACTCTAGGCTTTATTTTATTTTATGTCCTCATTAAGGATTTGGAAGGAGGTAAATAGCAAGTTGATGACATTTGTGATCATCCTTACATTAGAGTAGGTAAGTATCAGCAAAAGAAAAGCGGCGGGGGAGCAAGGAAGGGAAGAAATAAAGGGTTATTTAGGGTAAAAATCTGAAAATGTACCTGCTGTGGGAATCTGTAAATGTCTTCCAAGATAGAATTTATTTTAGAAACATGAAAAACAAGACAGGCTACATTTTGAAGCTGTAGTGTAAGGGCCAGCTCTTCACAGGAAGGAGAGGCATAGGGTTGACTGTTCTGCAGCTGCAGTGAGAGAAGGTCCATGCACATGCATAGCTGCACCTTGGCCAATTCCCAGTATTATTTTTCCCAAAGTGGAAATCCCACAGAGCTCTGAGAACAGTAGTTAGAATAAGGGGGTTTTCATTTATTTGAGGACAAGCAGTAGTCCTTCAAGAAGTAAAACGGAAGCATCACCCTACTGACAAGTTCATGATCTGTTTAAATTTATCATGTGCTTATGATATTAATAGATACTTAGAATGGCTGTCTGCCTAATATTAATACCATTCTTTCTAGTTCACCATGAAGTCCATTATTACTTTATGCAGTCATTTTCTCGTTACAAAAAGAAATCTGTTCCTGCAAAGTAATGAGATAGTTTCTGCAAAGTTGCTGCCATGGATTTTAATCAAGCATTTTTTCTCAATTATGAACAAAAGGATGTATGATATTAGTCAGATCTTCTTGCACAGCAAGCACATATCCCAGACACTTGCATACCAGATTTCAACCTTATTGGTAAATTCTCCTGAGCCTGCCCAACTGGGCTGTCATACATTCTGAGGATTACATTTATGACAACATCCTCAGGGCATGACTTTTTGTTATAGTTTTCATTTTTCAATAATTTAAATCCAGAATTGACATTTTAAGTTGATACAGTTCACAATTATTCTGTTGGACACGTTTACCTACTTTATAGAATTAGAGTTTGAAATGTTTGTCTGGAAGATTAGAATCTCTACATTATACTGAAAATTATCTTCAGTCATTAAACAGTGTGATCAATGCCAATCTTTTTCAGTCTCTTTTTTTTCTGTTTTCAATCATACACATCATATCCATTGAGGGTTCAAGTTATAGCTATGGTTTTCCATAAACTGTACAAGAACTGGCATGGTGTCATGAAATTCTGATAAATATCTGCATTGATAATTTAAGATATATTAAGCAGCATTTTCAGAAGGCTGAGGATTGTCTTGAGGCCTTTTCACTGAAGACATGAGAGTATTTTAACTGTTTACGTAAGTGGAATTGGAGTTAGGCTTATTTCATGTGTGTTTTTGAAAAACCCATGAACTATATTTTAAAATTACTCTGTTAGGATATTCCACATAAAGTTTTAGACTATACTATTTTCAGGAAAAGAAAATTATCTTTTTACACAATCAGAAAATCAAAATACAATGTAATTTTTTTAAAAAACAGCACATAATGCAATTTTCATCATTCCTTATGCCTGATGTTTGTAATTTCATCTGTTGTAACTCACTTCTATGGCATCATCTTTTCTGAAATAATACAGTATTACCCTATCTATAGCTTTCAGCATGTCAGGTTTCTTATCCAGCTTTATCTTTAAGGATATCTTTTGAACTAGTTAATGAATTATGTTGCATTTATGGTAGAGTTAGGCAGCTCCCACAGAATACCTCATTTGGTTGGTTCTGTCTGTGCTTTCCTGTCAGTCAGGGCAATGTAACTCAGAAGAGCTTGTGTCTACTAAGTAGCTAAGATGGCCAAGGGCATACGGGTTTTTGTACTGAAGTCAAACATTATGAGCCAGTGCGTGCAGCTCACAGGCATGCCTGAGATCTGCCTAAACACGTGAACCAGGTAATCATGTTTCTTTCAAGAGTGACATTTCTTATATGTCTTTTCACTTCCTGAGCTGTGTTTCATTCTCCGTCATGTGTCAAATCTGATGCTCAAGTGCTCATCTGCCCAGCAGGTAAAATCTCCTGAAGTGGGCCCGTGCACGAAGTGCTGAGTCCTCGAGTTTTCACTGTGCTTCTGCCTAAAGAGAGGGTAGGGGACAGTTAGCCTCTGTCTAACTGCAGGAGAGAGCATCCATCCCTGTGGTTTTGGTTAAGCGCCTAGTATATGTGAGAGTCATATTTAACATACACTATTTCAAAGACATAAGGTCTTTGAAATAATCTGATTAACTGTAATCCTTTCACATTTTCATTTATCTTATTTAAAGATACTGAGAAAAGGATATGCAACAAATATCAACCTTCAAAATGCAGCATTTGTTGTTGGTTAGAATGATGTAGAAGAAAATAAGCTGTATGTTCATTTTATTGGTCATTATCCTGGCATCTTTTTATCTCATGTGAAAGACTGATTTATTTTAGATTACTGGTTTGGTCTAGACTGGGTACATAAACAGCAACAAGAACAAGAGGTAATTTACCAACGTAGGCATTCCCTTGCTCAAATACCTTTATTGTTTAATGTTACTTTTGATTAGAATTTAATCTGTGATGTAATTTTAGTAGTTGTCCCTCATTGATTAGCTGCTGCTGCCTGACTCACCTGAGTCAGTTTTCTGGTTTCTGTGAGTCCTGAGTGAAAGTGTCTTGGAAATGCCAAGTCCCCACAATGGCAATGGTTGGTTGAGAACTGACTGTAAATTTCAGTGCCTCTTTCTGTGTATATATGAAAAGAAATGCCAGTGCTGCTGTTTAAATTCTTAATTTATTAGCAGTTCTATGTACCATTTAAAGTACTTGAAGTTTGTGCTTCATACAGTTTTCTACAGCTTCCCTGCTGACAAAGCCATTCATTATCATTGAGTTGCCATGGAGCACTGATCACATGGATCTGTGAATAATAACTCATTATGCTAATATAGCTTGTCATTGTGTTTGATGTGATGTCCCATAACAACAGCTGATGCTTGTAACTAATACAATTTATGGTAAGATCACAGTTTATGGAACAGCGTGGCCAAACATTGCCTACCCTTTCTCTTTGAATTACATTTTTGATTCCATATATATTTACAAAATCATTTTTACATTTTTTTGGTCAGTATAGTTCTGTTTTAATTTCTTTCTGCGATGAGAATCAGGGTGTTTTAACAGAAAAATTCTGGCCTATTTGTTTGCTGCTATAAACATATGTTTTAATTCTGAGCTCCCCTGCCCGCTTGGAGACTCAACTTTGTGTTTAAAGTTCCCACTGGGACAGAAGCAGGACAATTATTGGATTTGGTGAACTTGTCAGATGCCACAAGAGAAGAAGGAAGACAATTATGTCTAATAGTTGGAATACATAATTCTGTAATGCATAAAGCATTACCACAACCTTTCTTACACACCCAAGTATGAAACTGAATTTTATTTCAGACTGTGCTGCTGTAGAGGGAACAGGCCTTGAATCTTTGTATTGTTTCAGCTTTATTCTTTAGCAGATGATCAGGCATTTGCTGGAGATCTGTAACATGCACTGAAGTGTGGTTTTAGCCTTTTACAGATTCTCCGGACAGTTCACCTTCTTGTGCATGTGTACATACTTCCAGTAATAGCATTTCAGCCATGGTTCTTAGGTGCTCCTCGGACAGTGGAACATGGCTTCCATGAAGCATATCACTGCAACTCCAGAGAGCTTCTCTTTTCTATGCAGGCATTCTCTTAAGGCAAAACACTGGTTTGTATAGTTAGCACTTCTACTTTATAAGGCATATTTAGAAATTATTCTGGCAATGTTCTTTGTCTTTAAAATATTCCTCGAAAATTGAATCATCCCAATAAGCTGCCTCTACTTCCATGACCTCTCAAGGTGTATTCTACAAAACAACCCTTAAAATCAGCTTCTGTTTTAGCAAAGCGTATTTGACAAGCAAACCATCATGGCAGGGAATTAATTACGTAAATTACAAAGATACTCTGATCACACAAGTTATATTTGTACCTGAGTGTACAAAGAGAAGTCAAGTACTGATAGGCATTCAGACTTCTGCTTCTTGACTCTATCAAGATTAGAGATAGAAGAATCCTTCTTAGATTGTCTGTACTGCACTTTACCAATGGAAGATTGTTCTCAGCAATGTTTTCTACTAATGTATTCAGCAAGTCATAAATTATACAACCAGAAAAAACATTGTGTCATCCAATCTGTTCTCATAGAGCAGGCTTTATGCCTTCTCTGAATTAATTTCTGTTTGAACCAAAGCATGTCTTAATGTAAACTTACCACTAATGGAAGAATCAGCACCAGCCTGAATTGCAGTCTGGTAGTTAATTTCCTTCTTTTTGTGTTTACCTTCTTTAATGCATTTGTCTAGTTAAAAATTCCAGGCATTGGATGTTTCTGAATGAAGAGCTGTCTGTTAGCAAATTTCTGTTCCTCGTATTCATGCTTAGCAGGCATGGAATTCATCTGTCCTAACTGTCAGGTGTTTGTATTACACCTGACATGGTCAAGCCTGGCTTTCCTGATAGCCGGTGGAGACAAAGTACACACTTTAGGGTACAGTTCAGATGAGCTGCTGTGGACATGTTTATTAGGAGGTAATGAATCACACCTTGGATGTGCCTGCATGCTTGTGTTGTCATAAAAGGCAATTTGGGTTGAGTGGCTTCATGTAAATACATTTTGCAAATAGGATTGTAGGTGCAATAGGTGCAAATTCCTGTCATTAGAGGATATGATTAAAACACTGTGTATCTTTCTCATGGTCAAACTAAACTAAGTTTTAAGGCAAATTTCCCAGTCATTATGTAGTTGTTTTTTCTGAATGTCTTCTAGTTCATCAGCATCTTTGTCAAGTTGCAGACACCAGAACAGGACTGAGCATCCAGCAGTTGTTGCAAAGACACTGGCAGTGATGTAGTAGAGCTTTCCTACTTTTGCTTTTGTTTATCCTGCTTGAAAAGGCTCTCCATAGCTCTTCAGGTCACAAGAATAGCAGCCTGTTTTCAATACATTAGTCATCCTGTTTGCAGGCCTTTTTTCATCACCAGTGCTTCCCAGGAATAGAAAGCATTATTCTGTTTGTGTGGTGAGTGTTCTTTGTCTTGGCTATGCACTTTTCCATAGGTTAGAATTAGTATCTCACATATTCTTTACTTGCATTTAGTTTTCAAAATGCTGTTCAAAGTAGAAGGACCATTTTACTACCTTTTTTTCTGTCTACTACTCTTAATTTATGTCTTGCCTGTAAACCTTATAGAAATATTTTTATTTTACTTCATTAATAGTGAGGGTAAATAGTACAGGACCAAGAACTGGTCTCTCTACCTCCACTAGAAATATGTTCATTAGAGGATGACTCACCCTTAACCCGTGTTAAGAAGTATCTGTTAACTAGCTTTTAATCTGTTTCTGTTATTTTTTTGTTCTCAGTTTACAGTTTGGTAAGATACCAATCCAACTGCCAAACAGAAATATAAGACTACACTTTTAACCTCATTAACCAAATTTATAATCTCATAAAAAAGATACAGTTAGTTTAATAAAATCTACTTTCCATAAACCTATGCTTATGGCGTTATACCAATTATACTTCGGTTCTTTATTAATCAAATGCAGCCATTCCTGGATGAATATCCTGCCAGCTGTGTTGTGGTTGCCTGGATTGTCCTTGCTGACACTTCAAGATAAGATCACTTTAACCTGTTACAATACTGGTTTTGTCAGGAATACTGAATTCTCCTTTGAATATCTGATAAAAGAAATATTTTTATTATTTTCAGATGTAATTAGACTCTCCAGTTTTTCTAAGAAATTATTTTGTTTTCTCCATGTTTAAACTGTTTATTTGGAAAATCCAATGTTAACCTTAGGATTCCTTCTTCATTTTATAACTAAATTATGCAGAGCAGCTAAATTCCATAGGCTGCACTAGTATGCTCAAGTGAAAATTTTTCAGTAGGCAGCTGTACTCAAGCCAAACTCTCCAAAACATTCACTGAGCTCATGCGGATAGCAGAACTCATTATCTTGTCCCTGCTGGTTTTATGTTTCAGAGTCACTATGAGAAATATTTATGTCCTGCAGTCTGAGTCTAGCAAAGCTGCAAACATTTACATTTGCATTTAGGTTTGTGGCTAAGAAACAAGTGAACTCCACTTTCAAAGAAAAAGTTGTTAATATAATGTCAATAAAGGGTTATTAGATACTACAGCCTCATAATGGTTGGTGGCTGATGAAAGGTGACACAGCGTGTGTTGGGTTGTCTTTAAGCAAAGAGGCCAAATACTGTTTAACTGAATATAGAAGATAGACAATGTTGTGAGTGTGCTGCTGCAGCCAGTAATAAATAATAAGAATAATAATTCAGTCAGACATAGAGTAGGGGATTGATAACCATAATCATTAGTCCAGATCTTAGCTGCAAAAATTTTTCTCTCCTTTGTGTAGATATTACTTTCTATACTTCAATGTAGAGGGAAACATGAATGAATGTCTGACTTATCCTCATGTTAGTCTTTATTCACAGAAATCTCTCCTGTGGTTTCATCACAGAAAGCTTCACAAAATTTTGTAGGTCTTCTTGGTCTGTGAAGGTTTAACTTGCCGGTGCACAGTGCCAGCTTGCGGCTTGGTTTACTCCTGGTATTGTTCCATTTTCCACCCACACAAGCAAGGGTATGAATCCTAGCCAGCAGCAGCTGAAATGCATCACAATGCAGTTCAGTCTCTACAAAATGCTCTTCAAGTGTCTACAGACTTAAGAAAGTCATCTCTTAAACCTTGGATGCATATCTTTGTTGTCAGTTCTCCTTCAGTAATCTCTGACAAGTGATATGTACCTCTAGAAAGTGATTTATTCTTTCTTAAGATAAGAATCTAAGAAGTATATGATGAATCACCTAGGAATGCCCGATCTAGATGGCTACATTAAACTTGATATTTGGCCTATAGGTGTCTAGTTTTGAACCTTCCCCTAAAAAGCAGCCATCAAGTAGATCAGGTGCATCATAAGATGAGGTCAAGGAAACAACTACAGTTTTAAAGATTTTTCTTCAATGTAGTGCTACACTTTGAATCACAGAATCAGCTAGGTTCGAAAAGACTTTTAAGATCATCAAGTCCAACTGTTACCCCAGGAATGCCAACTCCACCACTAAACCATGTCACTAAGGCCCTCATCTATGTCATTTTTGAACACTTCCAGGGAAGGTTTTCAAAAGGTTCCATCACTTCCCTGGGCAACCTGGTCCAATACCTGATCACTCTCTTGGTAAAGAAATGTTTCCTAATAACCAGTCTAAACCTTCCCTGGCCCAGCTTGAGGCCACATCACATCGTATTTATTATGGTGTGAAACAGCAAAACTCTTTAGGAAATCAATGCTTAGACATTGAATAGTATTAGGTCAGTAGGATTGTTCTGACCATACAATTTCAGAGGGAAATGAGCTACAGTCTGTTTCTTTTTGTGCATCAGAAATAAAATACTCCTTATCTTTGCACAAGTGCATTACAGCATGCTCAGGTTTTCATTCAGATGTGTACATTGCACAGAAGTCATGTCATCCATAAATGATTTGCAGTTTTCATTCCAGTGAAACGCATGAGTTCTAACAGCATGAACTAACATTTGTCAGTGGTTTGGAAAGGCAAGTGTGGACAGACAACAAAAATTCATGGAGGTTTCCAGTTTTAAATTCTGAGGTAGCTATTGAAATTGGAAGAGGACACAGATGCAAGATTTTAATGTTTTTCTATAATAAAAAAAAAAAGTTTAATTATTTTATTTTTTAAATTCCATTTGTACTCTGGCAGTCTTATTGTAAAACATTTAGGGAGACAAGGAAATGTATACTCTCTCCAAGAGAAAATGTTTAGGTTTAACCCCAGCCAGCAACTAAGCCTCACTCAGCCACTCCCTCACTCCCCTCAACCTCTTCCCCAGTGGAGACAGGGAAGAAAACTGGTAGACTAAAAGTTAACAAACTCATGGGTTGGGATAAAGGCAGCTTAATAAGTAAAGCAAAAACTGTACAGAAGCAAAGCAAACCAAGGAATTCATTCACCACTTCTCATCACCAAGCAGGTGTTCAGCCATCCCCAGGGCAGCAGGGCTCCATCATATGTAATGGTTTCTTGGGAAGGCAACTGCCAATATTTCAAATGTACCCTGCTTCTTTCTTCTTCCCCAGCTTTACATGCTGAGCATGACACCTTTGGTCCGTTGGGGTCACCTGGGAACACACCTGGATGTGTTCCAACTTCTTGTGCACCCACAGCTCACTCGCTGGTGGGGTGATGTGAGGAGCAGAAAAGGCTTTGGCTCTGTGTAAGCACTGCTCAGTGGTGACTAAAACATCCCTGAATTATCAGCACTGTTTTCAGCACAAATCCAAAACACAGCCTCATACCAGCTACTATGAAGAAAATTAACTACTCAGCCAAAACCAGCATAGTACTGAAGGAAGATGTGGGTCACATCCTCCCTGTTTGCTGGTCCCTCTTTTGGAAGTAACTATTACTTCTCTTTTGGGACCCTTCTAGCCTTGTGCTTCCTCGGCACTTTTCCAAGTTCCCTAAAAATAATTCTTCTGCTAACACCCATCAACCACAAAATGACAGGAATATCTTCATCTCCCTGTCTCCGAGGAGAAAAGCAAACCCAAGAAAACATCTGTCTAAAAATCTTATAGGAAGCTATTTTCTGATCAAATTGAACCAAAGTGCAGGGTAGCTTTTTCCTTAGTACATCAAAAAGTGTAAAAGAGTATGAACATCTGTACTTAAATTAAAATACTTTTTAAGTATGCTATTTGAGCCCACAGAAATTCTGTTTCAGAAATAAACCTTTTCAATGTCGTAATTAAAAAAAACCAAACCAGTTAGTCTACTCATCTGAAAATGATGATCTGAATACATCTTTCCGCCTTTATTTGGAGTTTTTTATTTCTGGAATAACTTAAAAAGATAACAAAACTTTTGAAGCTATGTAGGAAAGATACCGATATTTTGAAATTATATTGTTAATCTCAAGTCAGCCTTCAAAGAGGCAGCATGTCATTACCATATAAAACACAGAAACTGAGAAGTATTTTTGTTTGATTTGGATCATATCAGAAGCACTCACTTTAGTAAGAAGTCACCCCCAAACAGACTACTTAAATGGCAGCTGACAATTGTTTTGAGATTGTCCACGAGATTTACTGTGTTATTTAGCTTTTTTCCAGACTTTAATCTCATAATAAACCAAGAAAATTCTAAAATCAGCACAGCTAAAAGTCTTTGTTACACATCTAGATTCCCACATATCTTTTCAATAGTGGTATAGGTAAACAAGAAAGTAATGGACTAGAGCAAAAGAAGCAGAAAAATAAACGGTGAGGAAAGAAAATGGACAGGAAGGAGAATTGGTTTTCTGCCTCACTCAGATGTCTTGCAAGGACCTGGGATAAGAACCTAGTGAACGTTGTTAAGCTGCTCAACCTCTCCCCTGCAACTTAGAAGAGAGAGGGAAAGTCTGCATCTTATGGGATCATAGTTACTAGGAGCTTTGCCAAGTCAGTCAAAAGGACTTTAGAAAGTGGACGGACTTATATGGCAGGATTTCCTGTTTGTTTGTTTGTTTTAGCAGTCATCATTCTTGAATCCCCCTATATATGGAGAAATGGTCTCTTGCAAGAGGAGAAAATATGGCCTACCTATGGCTTTCCTCTATGAGGTCTCATATCAATTACCCCTCTCTTCCACAGAACTGCAGTGCATATCTGAGGATTATAAAGCTTAACACCTACCTGCCAGCAGCTAGGATTTGAGGGCCAGAAGGTTGCTAGTGGCTTATAAAGCCAAACCAACAGTTTTAACCTTTCTGAGGTACTAGACTGAACAAGATTCTTAGCTTCAAAGCCAATAGGCACTTCATCGCATCCATCTCAAATAAAACCTGTCAGTGTGTGTAAGGACTGTTTCCCTGTCGTAATGTTTCCCTGAGCTTAATACAGATTCTCAGATATCTGTATTAAACTGGTTATTACATAATGGGGTTCATTTCAAAAGGTGTCTGCTTCATAAGCATCTCTGAGTGGAATGAGCATTTGAGCTCTTTGTAGATGTGCAAGGAAGAGCATCCCACAGGTGGTATTTTAGCATTCATCAGACCTACTGAGTGGCCATATACTTACTTTTTTTGGATGCTACATTTTGTTTCTAGCCTGCAGAGGACTGGATCTGATTGTTAAGAAATGATCACATATGGGACTTGTTCTGAGGCTCCATTCTGTGCCTTGAGTTCACAGAGAATTTATGATCTCATGCTGCGGTAAAAGGAACAGAAGTTTTGAAGGATTGCCCAACCAAGTCTACAGGGGTTGGAACTGTCTTCTGTAGTTCAAGTATTCTGATAACAGTGGAATAAATATATCCAAACCTGGCAACAGCATTTTTTCACTAAGTCTTCAGACAGAAATAATTTAAAATATTGGTCTTCTCTCACTTAAATCAGTGACCACATCCTGGAATGCCTTTATCACTGAAGATATCCCCTTCCTTTCTCTTCCCTGTGCCCTTTTACACAAATGACTCTCCTGAGGTATGTCTCTTTAAAGAAACAGAGGAATCTGAAATTTATAAATTAAAAATAAATTTATATATAATATAAATACTATATATTATGACTATTACATCTTATGAATATAATATAAATTGAAATTTATAAAAATCTGTAAATTTTCTCCCATACAGTTTCGCATAATCAAGTAGTTTGAAGATTTCCATTTGGAAGAGCTTAAGGTCATCTCTCATCACCTTTTTTGGAAATTCTCTGAAATCTGTTATTCCCTCATGTTCAGAATGAGCCATTTTTCTTCAGAATCTTGAACTTCTTTTGTACTTTTCCCTGCTGACCTCATGGCCTCTTCCATTTTATCACCTGGAGTAGGTAGTATTTCCTTTGGCGTAGGGATTTACATGCTATGCTCAGACTTTGGTTTTGCACAGAATTACTGCTTTTTATCTTTGTGCCTTACAGACTGTCTACCTAATCGGTAAACCAAAGTTACTCGTCTTGAAGAATCCTGTATTTGGATTAAATAGGCTTTTGAAAGACAGGATCAGTTGGGATAGTTTTACATCAAGTTCTTGTGTAAAGACAGCTGCACAGAATGAAGTAGTGCCTTCTCCCAGTAGTTGCTTTAACAACAGTTTTAGACAGAGTCTTCAAAGATTTCTGATACGTGTTGGTTTGCAGACAACTTTGTTCTGCTAGGAGGGGAGCCTTTTGCTATATAGACTCTCTCATGTGTTCTTCCTGTCTGTATGTGCGTGTATCTACAATCTATGTCTACATGCTGCTGTCAGTGAGTGTATTTTTCACTACAAAGAATTCCCTCACCTGCTAATGAGCCTTATCAAAATAGAGGAAGCTTTGCAGCAGTACATTTAGTTAAGTATAGTATCAAAGCTCCACAGTTGATACTCTCTGCCTGGGACATACATATCCAAAGAGTTATTACAGGTCTCTCCATCCTTAGGAGAATGCATGCCAACCTCAGTACAGTTGGAAGTGTAAATGGTTTCCAGCACTAGAGAAGGTAATCTATGTCTGCAGTGCTGTTGCTTATGGCAGATTAATACAGCAGGTTTTATATGGAGCTTAGAAATTGCTATAAGCCATACAATCGGTTTTTCTTACATTTATTTAATGTTATTCATATAATTA